>NC_092093.1:50218796-50233796 GCF_045679555.1 Salvelinus alpinus
ATCATTATGTAGGCTAGCCTGCCCACCGTATCTGGGAGCTGTTGGCTATAATCTCATTATGTAGGCTAGCCTGCCCACCGTATCTGGGAGCTGTTGGCTATAACCTCATTATGTAGGCTGGCCTGCCCACCGTATCTGGGAGCTGTTGGCTATATTATCATTATGTAGGCTGGCCTGCCCACCGTATCTGGGAGCTGTTGGCTATAATCTCATTATGTAGGCTGGCCTGCCCACCGTATCTGGGAGCTGTTGACTAGAGTCCAGGTGCCAAGACCAGAGGAGACACAGTTGCTATTTAACGCAACAGTTTTTTGTGACAAAACTATTGTTAGACCTGAACATGCGATGGAAACACATTGAACTTTATGTTTTTATTCAGTACATGTAAACTTAATACGATAACGTATTGGTCATGGAGTTGAAATGGATGAATGGTTCACAATGGGAGATCATCACTGTTGTCCTTCTGTAGTGACGTTAGGGTTAGATTAGGTCAACACACACACACATTCTCTCTGTCTCACACACTGTATCGTATCATTGGTGCTGAAGGGTTGAACTGCTGCGTGTCATTGGTGGTGAAAAGTTGAACTGCTGCGTGTCATTGGTGGTGAAGAGTTGAACCGCTGCGTGTCATTGGTGGTGAAGAGTTGAACCGCTGCGTGTCATTGGTGGTGAAGAGTTGAACTGCTGCGTGTCATTGGTGGTGAAAGAGTTGAACCGCTGCGTATCATTGGTGCTGAAGAGTTTAACCGCTGCGTGTCATTGGTGGTGAAGAGTTTAACCGCTGCGTATCATTGGTGCTGAAAGAGTTTAACCGCTGCGTATCATTGGTGGTGAAGAGTTTAAACGTTGCGTATCATTGGTGCTGAAAGAGTTTAACCGCTGCGTGTCATTGGTGGTGAAGAGTTTAAACGTTGCGTGTCATTGGTGGTGAAGAGTTTAACCGCTGCGTATCATTGGTGCTGAAAGAGTTTAACCGCTGCGTGTCATTGGTGGTGAAGAGTTTAACCGCTGCGTATCATTGGTGCTGAAAGAGTTTAACCGCTGCGTGTCATTGGTGGTGAAGAGTTTAACCGCTGCGTGTCATTGGTGGTGAAGAGTTTAACCGTTGCGTGTCATTGGTGCTGAAGAGTTTAACCGCTGCGTGTCATTGGTGGTGAACCGCTGCATGTGGTTTTGGTCACTGCTCTTTAGCTGAGCGCTGACAGCATGACAGACTACAGCTCCGCTTATTGGCCAAGCCTGTTGCTGCATGGCCCCCTGGGAAATGCAGTCTTTATTATTTAGTGTTAATTATTCCCACAGTTGGCTCTGGGAACCCAGCCCTTCTCACTCAGTCATAGTGTGTGTGTGTGGTGTATCTGCTCTGTAAACTCCCCGAGCCACAAAACACCAACTGCTAATGTTCTGATGATGATGATGATGATGATGATGATGCTGATGATGATGTGGACTGGCGTAAACCTGATTTTATTACTCATCCAAGAAGACACAGCTGTGTGTGTGTGTGTGTGTGTGTGTGTGTGTGTGTGTGTGTGTGTGTGTGTGTGTGTGTGTGTGTGTGTGTGTGTGTGTGTGTGTGTGTGTGTGTGTGTGTGTGTGTGTGTGTGTGTGTGTGTGTTAGACTATGGGAGAGTGTTTGGATCAGTTGGTTTCTATAAAGAATGTGTTGCATAGGAATGTTAATGATCTGTGAATCAATGTAAACACACACAGATACACACAACCCTACACATACACACACACACATCCCTCCACCCTACACACACACACAGCCCTACACACACACACACACACACACACACACACACACACACACACACACACACACACACACACACACACACACACACACAGCCCTCCACCCTACAAACACACACAGCCCTCCACCCTACAAACACACACACACACACACACACACACACACACACACACACACACACACACACACACACACACACACACACACACACACACACACACACACAGCCCTCAGCCCTTCTCCTGAGTTCTCACCTCTATCCTAGCTCCCAGAAGCTCATGGGTAAACTGCTATGCTAATAAGGGAACCCAGGGATTCTAGAAGGTTGACCAGGAGGAATACGGCTGGCCAGTTAGTTATCTCTGATCGCTGTCTAAAAACAGTTTTATTACAGTGTAGTTCGCTGTCTATGTGAAATAGATCATAAACCGTACACTCTTAAAAAGAAAATGGTTCCAAAAGGCTTCGGCTGTCCCCATAGGAGAACTCTCTTACCTTGTCAGCTCGGGGATTCGATCTTGCAACCTTTCGGTTACTAGTCCAACGCTCTAACCACTAGGCTACCTGACGTGTATAAGTGTATATTATTGTATACTTAATGTATATGTACACTATATTTACAAAAGTATGTGGACACCTCTTCAAATTAGTGGATTGGGCTATATCAGCCACACCCGTTGCTGACAGGTGTATAAAATCGAGCACACAGCCATGCAATCTCCATAGACAGACATTGACAGTAGAATGGCCTTACTGAAAAGCTCACCGTCATAGGATGGAAACATAAAGTGTTTCTAGAGTCGATTGACGTCAAAATCTGTCTGTTTAGAGATATTTTTTTGTTTGTTGTCGTCGTATAGGCTGTGTCTCATGTCCGTCCTTCCGCGTCCTGAGTCTGAAGTAGCGCCGATATGCCAACTGTTGTCCGAATGGTTTGGCCTAACGAAACTAATATGACCCCACTATGGAAAGAGAAGACTCTCACGCTCTGGTTCTCTGTTTTGCTCTACGGCCGCCACTAGTGTCGTGGGACTTGTCTGAAGGTAACACGGTACCTGTTTTAAAAATGAACGGAGGTAGTTTTGCGCCAACGAAAATAAAAAGGGGTTAAATATGTGTTATTCTTGAGGTGTGTTAGATCTCACTGATATAGGACAGACACTTCAAACCTTATTCCTTATTCATATTTGTATATATTTTTTTACTGTTGGTTTTGCCATTTCTGAATGTGCTATTCAATGCTTTTCTATGGGCTTTAGCGGGTTTTGGCTAAATTCATTGTATTCATTTTTTATTTTTTTTTACCTACGTGGTTCCGAAAATTAGATCGCAAAAGGATTTATGGCAGTGGTCGCCAACCGGTCGATCGCGATCAAGGCATTCCTAGTCGATCTTCACGGCATTCCTAGTCGATTTTCACGGCATTCCTAGTCGATCTTCACAGCATTCCTAGTCGATCTTCACAGCATTCCTAGTCGATCTTCACAGCATTCCTAGTCGATCTTCACAGCATTCCTAGTCGATCTTCACAGCATTCCTAGTCGATCTTCACGGCATTCCTAGTCGATCACCAAATATTTCTGTAGAAAAGCCTACGAACGATAAAGCCTTGAGCTCCTTTTTTTAAATCGTGTTGAGCTGTTGCCGGAAGGTGCACTTGATTCCAATGTTCTGCGCACCGGTTGAGCAAATTGTTCCCAGGAGACAAACTCCACCTACCCGGCAGACAGGCTAGTGATCTCAACTCAGAAAAGGTTGGTGACCACTGACCTATGTATAGGGCTGACCTCATTGGTCGATTGTTTGGTCGATAGGCTGTTGGTCGACTGTTTGGTCGATAGGCTGTTGGTCGATAGGCTGTTGGTCGATAGGCTGTTGGTCGATAGGCTGTTGGTCGATAGGCTGGTGGTCGATAGGCTGGTGGTCGATAGGCTGTTGGTCGATAGGCTGTTGGTCGATAGGCTGTTGGTCGATAGGCTGTTGGTCGATAGGCTGTTGGTCGATAGGCTGTTGGTCGATAGGCTGTTGGTCGATATGCTGTTGGTCGATATGCTGTTGGTCGATATGCTGTTGGTCGATAGGCTGTTGGTCGATAGGCTGTTGGTCGATAGGCTGTTGGTCGATAGGCTGTTGGTCGATAGGCTGTTGGTCGATAGGCTGTTGGTCGGTAGGCTGTTGGTCGATAGGTGTCTAAGGTTCAGGGAACTGGGTGGAGGCTGGCTAGTGACAGTGTCTAAGGTTCAGGGAACTGGGTGGAGGCTGGCTGATAACAGTGTCTAAGGTTCAGGGAACTGGGTGGAGGCTGGCTAGTAACAGTGTCTAAGGTTCAGGGAACTGGGTGGAGGCTGGCTAGTAACAGTAAGTTTCAGGAAACTGGGTGGAGGCTGGCTAGTAACAGTGTCTAAGGTTCAGGGAACTGGGTGGAGGCTGACTAGTGACAGTGTCTACGGTTCAGGAAACTGGGTGGAGGCTGGCTAGTAACAGTGTCTAAGTTTCAGGGAACTGGGTGGAGGCTGGCTAGTAACAGTGTCTAAGTTTCAGGGAACTGGGTGGAGGCTGGCTAGTAACAGTAAGTTTCAGGAAACTGGGTGGAGGCTGGCTAGTAACAGTGTCTAAGTTTCAGGGAACTGGGTGGAGGCTGGCTAGTAACAGTGTCTAAGTTTCAGGGAACTGGGTGGAGGCTGGCTAGTAACAGTAAGTTTCAGGAAACTGGGTGGAGGCTGGCTAGTAACAGTGTCTAAGGTTCAGGGAACTGGGTGGAGGCTGGCTAGTAACAGTGTCTAAGGTTCAGGGAACTGGGTGGAGGCTGGCTAGTGACAGTGTCTAAGGTTCAGGGAACTGGGTGGAGGCTGGCTAGTGACAGTGTCTACGGTTCAGGAAATTGGGTGGAGGCTGGCTAGTAACAGTGTCTAAGTTTCAGGGAACTGGGTGGAGGCTGGCTAGTAACAGTGTCTAAGTTTCAGGGAACTGGGTGGAGGCTGGCTAGTAACAGTAAGTTTCAGGAAACTGGGTGGAGGCTGGCTAGTAACAGTGTCTAAGGTTCAGGGAACTGGGTGGAGGCTGGCTAGTAACAGTGTTTAAGGTTCAGGGAACTGGGTGGAGGCTGGCTAGTAACAGTGTTTAAGGTTCAGGGAACCGGGTGGAGGCTGGCTAGTAACAGTGTCTACGGTTCAGGGAACTGGGTGGAGGCTGGCTAGTAACAGTGTCTATGGTTCTGGGAACTGGGTGGAGGCTGGCTAGTAACAGTGTCTATGGTTCTGGGAACTGGGTGGAGGCTGGCTAGTAACAGTGTCTATGGTTCTGGGAACTGGGTGGAGGCTGGCAATTAACAGTGTCTGAGGTTCTGGGAACTGGGTGGAGGCTGGCTAGTAACAGTGTCTATGGTTCTGGGAACTGGGTGGAGGCTGGCGATTAACAGTGTCTGAGGTTCAGGGAACTGGGTGGAGGCTGGCGATTAACAGTGTCTGAGGTTCAGGGAACTGGGTGGAGGCTGGCTAGTAACAGTGTCTATGGTTCTGGGAACTGGGTGGAGGCTGGCGATTAACAGTGTCTGAGGTTCTGGGAACTGGGTGGAGGCTGGCTAGTAACAGTGTCTATGGTTCTGGGAACTGGGTGGAGGCTGGCGATTAACAGTGTCTGAGGTTCAGGGAACTGGGTGGAGGCTGGCGATTAACAGTGTCTGAGGTTCAGGGAACTGGGTGGAGGCTGGCTGATAACAGTGTCTAAGGTTCTGGGAACCTGGGGGGGGGGGGGGTGCGCTGGGCCCGTGTTAACAGGAACAGGAAGGGGGACGTAAGTCATGCGGTAACGTCACAGCTGTTCTTCCCCACACACACATCTGCTCTTCTCTTCCTGGCTCTAGTGCTGACCTTGGCTAGACAATTGTTTATACATCGACTCATCTCATCCATCCCCAGACAACACACACACACACACACTCTGGCTCGCTCATACAAAGACATGCTCTTGCTTACACACACACACACACACACACACACTCACACACACACACACACACACACACACACACACACACACACACACACACACACACACACACACACACACACACACACACACACACACACACACACACACACACACACACACACACACACACACACAAGCACATACCATTCCAACTTAAACTCCTAAATCTGTGTTGGATAGTGTGAAGTGCCTTCAGACAGTTGAGACCCAGCCTGGATAGCTTCATCCCCATCCAGACAGTTGAGACCCAGCCTGGATAGCTTCATCCCCATTCAGACAGTTGAGACCCAGCCTGGATAGCTTCATCCCCATTCAGACAGTTGAGACCCAGCCTGGATAGCTTCATCCCCATCCAGACAGTTGAGACCCAGCCTGGATAGCTTCATCCCCATTCAGACAGTTGAGACCCAGCCTGGATAGCTTCATCCCATTCAGACAGTTGAGACCCAGCCTGGATAGCTTCATCCCATTCAGACAGTTGAGACCCAGCCTGGATAGCTTCATCCCCATTCAGACAGTTGAGACCCTGCCAGGATAGCTTCATCCCCATTCAGACAGTTGAGACCCAGCCAGGATAGCTTCATCCCCATTCAGACAGTTGAGACCCAGCCTGGATAGCTTCATCCCCATTCAGACAGTTGAGACCCAGCCTGGATAGCTTCATCCCCATCCAGACAGTTGAGACCCAGCCTGGATAGCTTCATCCCCATCCAGACAGTTGAGACCCAGCCTGGATAGCTTCATCCCCATCCAGACAGTTGAGACCCAGCCTGGATAGCTTCATCCCCATCCAGACAGTTGAGACCCAGCCTGGATAGCTTCATCCCCATCCAGACAGTTGAGACCCAGCCAGGATAGCTTCATTCCCATTCAGACAGAGACAGTTGAGACCCAGCCAGGATAGCTTCATCCCATTCAGACAGTTGAGACCCAGCCTGGATAGCTTCATCCCCATTCAGACAGTTGAGACCCAGCCTGGATAGCTTCATCCCCATTCATTCAGTTGAGACCCAGCCTGGATAGCTTCATCCCCATTCATTCAGTTGAGACGCAGCCTGGATAGCTTCATCCCCATTCAGACAGTTGAGACCCAGCCTGGATAGCTTCATCCCCATTCAGACAGTTGAGACCCAGCCTGGATAGCTTCATCCCCATCCAGACAGTTGAGACCCAGCCTGGATAGCTTCATCCCCATCCAGACAGTTGAGACCCAGCCTGGATAGCTTCATCCCCATCCAGACAGTTGAGACCCAGCCAGGATAGCTTCATTCCCATTCAGACAGAGACAGTTGAGACCCAGCCTGGATAGCTTCATCTCCATTCAGACAGTTGAGACCCAGCCTGGATAGCTTCATCCCCATTCATTCAGTTGAGACCCAGCCAGGATAGCTTCATCCCCATTCATTCAGTTGAGACCCAGCCTGGATAGCTTCATCCCCATTCAGGATAGCTTCATCCCATTCAGACAGTTGAGACCCAGCCTGGATAGCTTCATCCCATTCAGACAGTTGAGACCCAGCCTGGATAGCTTCCTCCCCATTCAGACAGTTGAGACCCAGCCAGGATAGCTTCATCCCCATTCAGACAGTTGAGACCCAGCCTGGATAGCTTCATCCCCATTCAGACAGTTGAGACCCAGCCTGGATAGCTTCATCCCCATTCAGACAGTTGAGACCCAGCCAGGATAGCTTCATTCCCATTCAGACAGAGACAGTTGAGACCCAGCCTGGATAGCTTCATCCCCATCCAGACAGTTGAGACCCAGCCTGGATAGCTTCATCCCCATCCAGACAGTTGAGACCCAGCCAGGATAGCTTCATTCCCATCCAGACAGAGACAGTTGAGACCCAGCCAGGAGAGCTTCATCCCATTCAGACAGTTGAGACCCAGCCTGGATAGCTTCATCTCCATTCAGACAGTTGAGACCCAGCCTGGATAGCTTCATCCCCATTCATTCAGTTGAGACCCAGCCAGGATAGCTTCATCCCCATTCATTCAGTTGAGACCCAGCCTGGATAGCTTCATCCCCATTCATTCAGTTGAGACCCAGCCTGGATAGCTTCATCCCCATTCATTCAGTTGAGACGCAGCCTGGATAGCTTCATCCCCATTCAGACAGTTGAGACCCAGCCTGGATAGCTTCATCCCATTCAGACAGTTGAGACCCAGCCTGGATAGCTTCATCCCCATTCAGACAGTTGAGACCCAGCCTGGATAGCTTCATCCCATTCAGACAGGAGACCCAGCCTGGATAGCTTCATCCCATTCAGACAGGAGACCCAGCCTGGATAGCTTCATCCCCATTCAGACAGTTGAGACCCAGCCTGGATAGCTTCATCCCATTCAGACAGTTGAGACCCAGCCTGGATAGCTTCATCCCATTCAGACAGTTGAGACCCAGCCTGGATAGCTTCATCCCCATTCAGACAGTTGAGACCCAGCCTGGATAGCTTCATCCCCATTCAGACAGTTGAGACCCAGCCTGGATAGCTTCATCCCCATTCAGACAGTTGAGACCCAGCCTGGATAGCTTCATCCCCATTCAGACAGTTGAGACCCAGCCAGGATAGCTTCATTCCCATTCAGACAGAGACAGTTGAGACCCAGCCTGGATAGCTTCATCCCATTCAGACAGTTGAGACCCAGCCAGGATAGCTTCATCCCCATTCAGACAGTTGAGACCCAGCCAGGATAGCTTCATCCCCATTCATTCAGTTGAGACCCAGCCTGGATAGCTTCATCCCCATTCAGGATAGCTTCATCCCATTCAGACAGTTGAGACCCAGCCTGGATAGCTTCATCCCATTCAGACAGTTGAGACCCAGCCTGGATAGCTTCCTCCCCATTCAGACAGTTGAGACCCAGCCAGGATAGCTTCATCCCCATTCAGACAGTTGAGACCCAGCCTGGATAGCTTCATCCCCATTCAGACAGTTGAGACCCAGCCTGGATAGCTTCATCCCCATTCAGACAGTTGAGACCCAGCCTGGATAGCTTCATCCCCATTCAGACAGTTGAGACCCAGCCAGGATAGCTTCATTCCCATTCAGACAGAGACAGTTGAGACCCAGCCTGGATAGCTTCATCCCATTCAGACAGTTGAGACCCAGCCAGGATAGCTTCATCCCCATTCAGACAGTTGAGACCCAGCCAGGATAGCTTCATCCCCATTCAGACAGTTGAGACCCAGCCAGGATAGCTTCATCCCCATTCATTCAGTTGAGACCCAGCCTGGATAGCTTCATCCCCATTCAGGATAGCTTCATCCCATTCAGACAGTTGAGACCCAGCCTGGATAGCTTCATCCCATTCAGACAGTTGAGACCCAGCCTGGATAGCTTCCTCCCCATTCAGACAGTTGAGACCCAGCCAGGATAGCTTCATTCCCATTCAGACAGTTGAGACCCAGCCTGGATAGCTTCATCCCATTCAGACAGTTGAGACCCAGCCTGGATAGCTTCATCCCATTCAGACAGTTGAGACCCAGCCAGGATAGCTTCATTCCCATTCAGACAGAGACAGTTGAGACCCAGCCTGGATAGCTTCATCCCCATCCAGACAGTTGAGACCCAGCCTGGATAGCTTCATCCCCATCCAGACAGTTGAGACCCAGCCAGGATAGCTTCATTCCCATTCAGACAGAGACAGTTGAGACCCAGCCAGGATAGCTTCATCCCATTCAGACAGTTGAGACCCAGCCTGGATAGCTTCATCTCCATTCAGACAGTTGAGACCCAGCCTGGATAGCTTCATCCCCATTCATTCAGTTGAGACCCAGCCAGGATAGCTTCATCCCCATTCATTCAGTTGAGACCCAGCCTGGATAGCTTCATCCCCATTCATTCAGTTGAGACCCAGCCTGGATAGCTTCATCCCCATTCATTCAGTTGAGACGCAGCCTGGATAGCTTCATCCCCATTCAGACAGTTGAGACCCAGCCTGGATAGCTTCATCCCATTCAGACAGTTGAGACCCAGCCTGGATAGCTTCATCCCCATTCAGACAGTTGAGACCCAGCCTGGATAGCTTCATCCCATTCAGACAGGAGACCCAGCCTGGATAGCTTCATCCCATTCAGACAGTTGAGACCCAGCCTGGATAGCTTCATCCCCATTCAGACAGTTGAGACCCAGCCTGGATAGCTTCATCCCATGCAGACAGTTGAGACCCAGCCTGGATAGCTTCATCCCATTCAGACAGTTGAGACCCAGCCTGGATAGCTTCATCCCCATTCAGACAGTTGAGACCCAGCCTGGATAGCTTCATCCCCATTCAGACAGTTAAGACCCAGCCTGGATAGCTTCATCCCCATTCAGACAGTTGAGACCCAGCCAGGATAGCTTCATTCCCATTCAGACAGAGACAGTTGAGACCCAGCCTGGATAGCTTCATCCCATTCAGACAGTTGAGACCCAGCCAGGATAGCTTCATCCCCATTCAGACAGTTGAGACCCAGCCAGGATAGCTTCATCCCCATTCATTCAGTTGAGACCCAGCCTGGATAGCTTCATCCCCATTCAGGATAGCTTCATCCCATTCAGACAGTTGAGACCCAGCCTGGATAGCTTCATCCCATTCAGACAGTTGAGACCCAGCCTGGATAGCTTCCTCCCCATTCAGACAGTTGAGACCCAGCCAGGATAGCTTCATCCCCATTCAGACAGTTGAGACCCAGCCTGGATAGCTTCATCCCCATTCAGACAGTTGAGACCCAGCCTGGATAGCTTCATCCCCATTCAGACAGTTGAGACCCAGCCAGGATAGCTTCATTCCCATTCAGACAGAGACAGTTGAGACCCAGCCTGGATAGCTTCATCCCATTCAGACAGTTGAGACCCAGCCAGGATAGCTTCATCCCCATTCAGACAGTTGAGACCCAGCCAGGATAGCTTCATCCCCATTCAGACAGTTGAGACCCAGCCAGGATAGCTTCATCCCCATTCATTCAGTTGAGACCCAGCCTGGATAGCTTCATCCCCATTCAGGATAGCTTCATCCCATTCAGACAGTTGAGACCCAGCCTGGATAGCTTCATCCCATTCAGACAGTTGAGACCCAGCCTGGATAGCTTCATCCCCATTCAGACAGTTGAGACCCAGCCTGGATAGCTTCATCCCCATTCAGACAGTTGAGACCCAGCCTGGATAGCTTCATCCCATTCAGACAGTTGAGACCCAGCCTGGATAGCTTCATCCCCATTCAGACAGTTGAGACCCAGCCAGGATAGCTTCATCCCCATTCAGACAGTTGAGACCCAGCCAGGATAGCTTCATCCCCATTCAGACAGTTGAGACCCAGCCAGGATAGCTTCATCCCCATTCAGACAGTTGAGACCCAGCCAGGATAGCTTCATCCCCATTCAAACAGTTGAGACCCAGCCAGGATAGCTTCATCCCCATTCAGACAGTTGAGACCCAGCCTGGATAGCTTCATCCCATTCAGACAGTTGAGACCCAGCCTGGATAGCTTCATCCCCATTCAGACAGTTGAGACCCAGCCAGGATAGCTTCATCCCCATTCATTCAGTTGAGACCCAGCCTGGATAGCTTCATCCCCATCCAGACAGTTGAGACCCAGCCTGGATAGCTTCATCCCATTCAGACAGTTGAGACCCAGCCAGGATAGCTTCATCCCCATTCAGACAGTTGAGACCCAGCCTGGATAGCTTCATCCCATTCAGACAGTTGAAACCCAGCCAGGATAGCTTCATCCCCATTCATTCAGTTGAGACCCAGCCTGGATAGCTTCATCCCATTCAGACAGTTGAGACCCAGCCTGGATAGCTTCATCCCCATTCATTCAGTTGAGACCCAGCCTGGATAGCTTCATCCCATTCAGACAGTTGAGACCCAGCCAGGATAGCTTCATCCCCATTCAGACAGTTGAGACCCAGCCTGGATAGCTTCATCCCATTCAGACAGTTGAGACCCAGCCAGGATAGCTTCATCCCCATTCAGACAGTTGAGACCCAGCCAGGATAGCTTCATCCCCATTCATTCAGTTGAGACCCAGCCTGGATAGCTTCATCCCCATCCAGACAGTTGAGACCCAGCCTGGATAGCTTCATCCCCATTCAGACAGTTGAGACCCAGCCTGGATAGCTTCATCCCCATCCAGACAGTTGAGACCCAGCCTGGATAGCTTCATCCCATTCAGACAGTTGAGACCCAGCCTGGATAGCTTCATCCCCATTCATTCAGTTGAGACCCAGCCTGGATAGCTTCATCCCATTCAGACAGTTGAGACCCAGCCAGGATAGCTTCATCCCCATTCAGACAGTTGAGACCCAGCCTGGATAGCTTCATCCCATTCAGACAGTTGAGACCCAGCCAAATCCAGGATAGCTTCATCCCATTCCTAGTCCCAGACAGTACCGTTGGCTGTAATGTAAACTCGGACAACCAGAACTAAAATCTTTGCGTGATTGCGTCAGATGCTCGATTAAACTCTGGGGGAGACGTGTTAGAAAATGTACTAACGAGACTAGCCAGGTCTCCACCCCTCTAATCAGGAGGACCCCCCCCCCCCTCCTTACCAGAAGCATTCCTCTTGGGATCATTTCAGGAAGTCCCCACCACCCAATCCTGATACGCCAAAATTAGCAGTGACGGATAACCAAAGCACTGGAACTTCTGTTGCTCAATAGGGGGTCGCATCCCAGAGTCTTTTGACAGACGTTACAATACCATTAATGTTACGTAGTCTGTCCACCAGAGATTAGCTGTCTGTAGTCTGTCAGAGATTCGCTGTCTGTAGTCTGTCAGAGATTCGCTGTCTGTACTCTGTCAGAGATTAGCTGTCTGTAGTCTGTCAGACATTAGCTGTCTGTAGTCTGTCAGACATTAGCTGTCTGTAGACTGTCAGAGATTAGCTGTCTGTAGTCTGTCAGACATTAGCTGTCTGTCAGAGATTAGCTGTCTGTAGTCTGTCAGAGATTAGCTGTCTGTAGTCTGTCAGACATTAGCTGTCTGTAGTCTGTCAGACATTAGCTGTCTGTAGTCTGTCAGAGATTAGCTGTCTGTAGTCTGTCAGAGATTAGCTGTCTGTAGTCTGTCAGAGATTAGCTGTCTGTAGTCTGTCAGAGATTAGCTGTCTGTAGTGTGTCAGAGATTAGCTGTCTGTAGTCTGTCAGACATTAGCTGTCTGTAGTCTGTCAGACATTAGCTGTCTGTAGTCTGTCAGAGATTAGCTGTCTGTACTCTTGTCAGAGATTAGCTGTCTGTAGTCTGTCAGAGATTAGCTGTCTGTACTCTGTCAGAGATTAGCTGTCTGTACTCTGTCAGAGATTAGCTGTGTTGTAGCATATGTAGTCTGTGTAGAGATTATCTGTGTTGTAGTCCGTCAGAGATCAGGTGTGTTGTAGTCTGTGTAGAGATTATCTGTGTTGTAGTCCGTCAGAGATCAGGTGTGTTGTAGTCTGTGTAGAGATTATCTGTGTTGTAGTCTGTCAGAGATCAGGTGTGTTGTAGTCCGTCAGAGATCAGGTGTGTTGTAGTCTGTGTAGAGTTGTGTCCTACTAAGGATGGCCAGGTGAAGGGAGTTGTCTTTCTGTCTCAGATCTCCGTCTCTCTGGGTTTTGACCTTCTCTGGTTCTGACTGTCATGACACACAGATGATACATGTATATCTTGATATCAGTCTTTTCTCAATACGATTACAACTGGCAGGCTGTTAACAGTGGTTTTGATAAGTGTGTGTGTGTGCGTGCATGTGCGTGTGTGTTTGTGTGTTGAACACCCTGCACTAGGCCTGTATAGAGCAGGATCTGCCAGACAACATGAAACTGTCCTCAGAGTTGAAACATAAAACTGTCCTCAAGAGTTGAAACATGAAACTGTCCTCAAGAGTTGAAATGTGAAACTGTCCTCAAGAGTTGAAACGTGAAACTGTCCTCGGTTGAAACATGAAACTGTCCTCAAGAGTTGAAACGTGAAACTGTCCTCAGAATTGAAACGTGAAACTGTCCTCAGAGTTGAAACATGAAACTGTCCTCAGAGTTGAAACATGAAACTGTCCTCAGAGTTGAAACATGAAACTGTCCTCAGAGTTGAAACATGAAACTGTCCTCAGAGTTGAAACATGAAACTGTCCTCAGAGTTGAAACATGAAACTGTCCTCAAGAGTTGAAATGTGAAACTGTCCTCAAGAGTTGAAAAATGAAACTGTCCTCAGTTGAAACATGAAACTGTCCTCAAGAGTTGAAACGTGAAACTGTCCTCAGAATTGAAACGTGAAACTGTCCTCAGAGTTTAAACATGAAACTGTCCTCAGAGTTGAAACATGAAACTGTCCTCAGAGTTGAAACATGAAACTCTCCTCAGAGTTGAAACATGAAACTGTCCTCAGAGTTGAAACATGAAACTGTCCTCAGAGTTGAAACATGAAACTGTCCTCAGAGGAAGGGCCAAAACACATCCCCACAGATGTGTACCCATTCTCACACACACTCTCTCTCTCTCGCCTTTCACACACACTCTCTCTCTCTCTCTCGCCTCTCACACACACTCTCTCTCTCGCCTCTCACACACACTCTCTCTCTCGCCTCTCACACACACTCTCTCTCTCTCTCTCGCCTCACACACACACTCTCTCTCTCTCTCGCCTCTCACACACACTTATCAAAGCGATAGACTCCTCTGGCACTGACTGACAGTGGAATGTGTGCGCCAGGTAACGATGTGAGATCTAATGACCCTCTTTCTCTCCTCCCCTTTTCCCCTCCCCTCTTCTCCTCCCCTACCTCCCCCCTCTCCTCCTCTACCTTCTTCCTCCTCCTCTTCCAGGCCAGAAGGGTCTACTCCACCTCTCCCCGGACGTCTATCAGGAGATGGAGGCCAGCAGGAAACAGGGGACCCCCGTTAACTACCTGACCCCCAAACTATCTGACCCCCTGGTCGTCCCCCTGTCCCCTGGACACACCCCCTACTACAGGTAGAATCGCTCTTTCATTCCCATGTCTACCAGATACCTAAACAGCTAGGAGGAGAACTGAGCTGGGTTAGTTACCATGTCTACCAGATACCTAAACAGCTAGGAGGAGAACTGAGCTGGGTTAGTTACCATGTCTACCAGATACCTAAACATCTATAAGGAGAACTGAGCTGGGTTAGTTACCATGTCTACCAGATACCTAAACAGCTATAAGGAGACCTGAGCTGGGTTAGTTACCATGTCTACCAGATACCTAAACAGCTATAAGGAGAACTGAGCTGGGTTAGTTACCATGTCTACCAGATACCTAAACA
>NC_092093.1:50238796-50246296 GCF_045679555.1 Salvelinus alpinus
CACACCCAATCACATGTACCTTCTAAACAGAACACCCAATCACATGTACCTTCTAACAGAACACACCCAATCACATGTACCTTCTAAACAGAACACTCAATCACATTTACCTTCTAAACAGAACACACTCAATCACATTTACCTTCTAAACAGAACACACCCAATCACATGTACCTTCTAACAGAACACACCCAATCACATGTACCTTCTAAACAGAACACTCAATCACATTTACCTTCTAAACAGAACACACCCAATCACATTTACCTTCTAACAGAACAAACTCAATCACATTTACCTTCTAACAGAACACAACCAATCACATGTACCTTCTAAACAGAACACACTCAATCACATTTACCTTCTAACAGAACACACCCAATCACATTTACCTTCTAAACAGAACACACTCAATCACATTTACCTTCTAACAGAACACACTCAATCACATTTACCTTCTAACAGAACACACTCAATCACATTTACCTTCTAACAGAACACACTCAATCACATTTACCTTCTAACAGAACACACCCAATCACATGTACCTTCTAACAGAACACACTCAATCACATTTACCTTCTAAACAGAACACACTCAATCACATTTACCTTCTTAACAGAACACACCCAATCACATGTACCTTCTAACAGAACACACCCAATCACATGTATCTTCTAACAGAACACACTCAATCACATTTACCTTCTAACAGAACACACCCAATCACATGTACCTTCTAACAGAACACACTCAATCACATTTACCTTCTAACAGAACACACCCAATCACATTTACCTTCTAACAGAACACACCCAATCACATTTACCTTCTAAACAGAACACACTCAATCACATGTACCTTCTAACAGAACACACCCAATCACATGTACCTTCTAAACAGAACACACCCAATCACATGTACCTTCTAAACAGAACACACTCAATCACATTTACCTTCTAACAGAACACACCCAATCACATGTACCTTCTAAACAAAACACACTCAATCACATTTACCTTCTAACAGAACACACCCAATCACATTTACCTTCTAAACAGAACACACTCAATCACATTTACCTTCTAACAGAACACACTCAATCACATTTACCTTCTAACAGAACACACTCAATCACATTTACCTTCTAACAGAACACACTCAATCACATTTACCTTCTAACAGAACACACCCAATCACATGTACCTTCTAACAGAACACACTCAATCACATTTACCTTCTAAACAGAACACACTCAATCACATTTACCTTCTTAACAGAACACACCCAATCACATGTATCTTCTAACAGAACACACTCAATCACATTTACCTTCTAACAGAACACACCCAATCACATGTACCTTCTAACAGAACACACTCAATCACATTTACCTTCTAACAGAACACACCCAATCACATTTACCTTCTAACAGAACACACCCAATCACATTTACCTTCTAAACAGAACACACTCAATCACATGTACCTTCTAACAGAACACACCCAATCACATGTACCTTCTAAACAGAACACACCCAATCACATGTACCTTCTAAACAGAACACACTCAATCACATTTACCTTCTAACAGAACACACTCAATCACATTTACCTTCTAACAGAACACACTCAATCACATTTACCTTCTAACAGAACACACTCAATCACATTTACCTTCTAACAGAACACACCCAATCACATGTACCTTCTAACAGAACACACTCAATCACATTTACCTTCTAAACAGAACACACTCAATCACATTTACCTTCTTAACAGAACACACCCAATCACATGTACCTTCTAACAGAACACACCCAATCACATGTATCTTCTAACAGAACACACTCAATCACATTTACCTTCTAACAGAACACACCCAATCACATGTACCTTCTAACAGAACACACTCAATCACATTTACCTTCTAACAGAACACACCCAATCACATTTACCTTCTAACAGAACACACCCAATCACATTTACCTTCTAAACAGAACACACTCAATCACATGTACCTTCTAACAGAACACACCCAATCACATGTACCTTCTAAACAGAACACACCCAATCACATGTACCTTCTAAACAGAACACACTCAATCACATTTACCTTCTAACAGAACACACCCAATCACATGTACCTTCTAAACAGAACACACTCAATCACATTTACCTTCTAACAGAACACACCCAATCACATTTACCTTCTAAACAGAACACACTCAATCACATTTACCTTCTAACAGAACACACTCAATCACATTTACCTTCTAACAGAACACACTCAATCACATTTACCTTCTAACAGAACACACCCAATCACATGTACCTTCTAACAGAACACACTCAATCACATTTACCTTCTAAACAGAACACACTCAATCACATTTACCTTCTTAACAGAACACACCCAATCACATGTACCTTCTAACAGAACACACCCAATCACATGTATCTTCTAACAGAACACACTCAATCACATTTACCTTCTAACAGAACACACCCAATCACATGTACCTTCTAACAGAACACACTCAATCACATTTACCTTCTAACAGAACACACCCAATCACATTTACCTTCTAACAGAACACACCCAATCACATTTACCTTCTAAACAGAACACACTCAATCACATGTACCTTCTAACAGAACACACCCAATCACATGTACCTTCTAAACAGAACACACCCAATCACATGTACCTTCTAAACAGAACACACTCAATCACATTTACCTTCTAACAGAACACACTCAATCACATTTACCTTCTAAACAGAACACACCCAATCACATTTACCTTCTAAACAGAACACACTCAATCACATTTACCTTCTAACAGAACACACCCAATCACATGTACCTTCTAACAGAACACACTCAATCACATTTACCTTCTAACAGAACACACCCAATCACATGTACCTTCTAACAGAACACACTCAATCACATTTACCTTCTAAACAGAACACACTCAATCACATTTACCTTCTAACAGAACACACTCAATCACATGTATCTTCTAACAGAACACACTCAATCACATTTACCTTCTAAACAGAACACACCCAATCACATGTACCTTCTAACAGAACACACTCAATCACATTTACCTTCTAACAGAACACACTCAATCACATTTACCTTCTAACAGAACACACCCAATCACATTTACCTTCTAACAGAACACACCCAATCACATTTACCTTCTAACAGAACACACTCAATCACATTTACCTTCTAACAGAACACACTCAATCACATTTACCTTCTAAACAGAACACGCTCAATCACATTTACCTTCTAAACAGAACACACTCAATCACATGTACCTTCTAACAGAACACACTCAATCACATTTACCTTCTAAACAGAACACACTCAATCACATTTACCTTCTAAACAGAACACACTCAATCACATTTACCTTCTAAACAGAACACTCAATCACATGTATCTTCTAACAGAACACACCCAATCACATGTACCTTCTAACAGAACACACTCAATCACATTTACCTTCTAAACAGAACACACTCAATCACATGTACCTTCTAACAGAACACACTCAATCACATTTACCTTCTAAACAGAACACACTCAATCACATTTACCTTCTAAACAGAACACACTCAATCACATTTACCTTCTAAACAGAACACTCAATCACATGTATCTTCTAACAGAACACACCCAATCACATGTACCTTCTAACAGAACACACTCAATCACATTTACCTTCTAACAGAACACACCCAATCACATGTACCTTCTAACAGAACACACTCAATCACATTTACCTTCTAAACAGAACACACTCAATCACATTTACCTTCTAAACAGAACACACTCAATCACATTTACCTTCTAACTGAACACACTCAATCACATTTACCTTCTAAACAGAACACTCAATCACATTTACCTTCTTAACAGAACACACTCAATCACATTTACCTTCTAACAGAACACACTCAATCACATTTACCTTCTAAACAGAACACACTCAATCACATTTACCTTCTAAACAGAACACACTCAATCACATTTACCTTCTAAACAGAACACACTCAATCACATTTACCTTCTAACAGAACACACTCAATCACATTTACCTTTTAACAGAACACACCCAATCACATTTACCTTCTAAACAGAACACACTCAATCACATTTACCTTCTAACAGAACACACCCAATCACATTTACCTTCTAAACAGAACACACTCAATCACATGTACCTTCTAACAGAACACACCCAATCACATTTACCTTCTAACAGAACACACTCAATCACATTTACCTTCTAAACAGAACACACTCAATCACATTTACCTTCTTAACAGAACACACCCAATCACATGTACCTTCTAACAGAACACACCCAATCACATGTATCTTCTAACAGAACACACTCAATCACATTTACCTTCTAACAGAACACACCCAATCACATGTACCTTCTAACAGAACACACTCAATCACATTTACCTTCTAACAGAACACACCCAATCACATTTACCTTCTAACAGAACACACCCAATCACATTTACCTTCTAAACAGAACACACTCAATCACATGTACCTTCTAACAGAACACACCCAATCACATGTACCTTCTAAACAGAACACACCCAATCACATGTACCTTCTAAACAGAACACACTCAATCACATTTACCTTCTAACAGAACACACTCAATCACATTTACCTTCTAAACAGAACACACCCAATCACATTTACCTTCTAAACAGAACACACTCAATCACATTTACCTTCTAACAGAACACACCCAATCACATGTACCTTCTAACAGAACACACTCAATCACATTTACCTTCTAAACAGAACACACTCAATCACATTTACCTTCTAACAGAACACACTCAATCACATTTACCTTCTAACAGAACACACCCAATCACATTTACCTTCTAAACAGAACACACTCAATCACATTTACCTTCTAACAGAACACACTCAATCACATTTACCTTCTAACAGAACACACTCAATCACATTTACCTTCTAACAGAACACACCCAATCACATGTACCTTCTAACAGAACACACTCAATCACATTTACCTTCTAAACAGAACACACTCAATCACATTTACCTTCTTAACAGAACACACCCAATCACATGTACCTTCTAACAGAACACACCCAATCACATGTATCTTCTAACAGAACACACTCAATCACATTTACCTTCTAACAGAACACACCCAATCACATGTACCTTCTAACAGAACACACTCAATCACATTTACCTTCTAACAGAACACACCCAATCACATTTACCTTCTAACAGAACACACCCAATCACATTTACCTTCTAAACAGAACACACTCAATCACATGTACCTTCTAACAGAACACACCCAATCACATGTACCTTCTAAACAGAACACACCCAATCACATGTACCTTCTAAACAGAACACACTCAATCACATTTACCTTCTAACAGAACACACTCAATCACATTTACCTTCTAAACAGAACACACCCAATCACATTTACCTTCTAAACAGAACACACTCAATCACATTTACCTTCTAACAGAACACACCCAATCACATGTACCTTCTAACAGAACACACTCAATCACATTTACCTTCTAAACAGAACACACTCAATCACATTTACCTTCTAACAGAACACACTCAATCACATGTATCTTCTAACAGAACACACTCAATCACATTTACCTTCTAAACAGAACACACCCAATCACATGTACCTTCTAACAGAACACACTCAATCACATTTACCTTCTAACAGAACACACTCAATCACATTTACCTTCTAACAGAACACACCCAATCACATTTACCTTCTAACAGAACACACCCAATCACATTTACCTTCTAACAGAACACACTCAATCACATTTACCTTCTAACAGAACACACTCAATCACATTTACCTTCTAAACAGAACACGCTCAATCACATTTACCTTCTAAACAGAACACACTCAATCACATGTACCTTCTAACAGAACACACTCAATCACATGTACCTTCTAAACAGAACACACTCAATCACATTTACCTTCTAAACAGAACACACTCAATCACATTTACCTTCTAAACAGAACACTCAATCACATGTATCTTCTAACAGAACACACCCAATCACATGTACCTTCTAACAGAACACACTCAATCACATTTACCTTCTAAACAGAACACACTCAATCACATGTACCTTCTAACAGAACACACTCAATCACATTTACCTTCTAAACAGAACACACTCAATCACATTTACCTTCTAAACAGAACACACTCAATCACATTTACCTTCTAAACAGAACACTCAATCACATGTATCTTCTAACAGAACACACCCAATCACATGTACCTTCTAACAGAACACACTCAATCACATTTACCTTCTAACAGAACACACCCAATCACATGTACCTTCTAACAGAACACACTCAATCACATTTACCTTCTAAACAGAACACACTCAATCACATTTACCTTCTAAACAGAACACACTCAATCACATTTACCTTCTAACTGAACACACTCAATCACATTTACCTTCTAAACAGAACACTCAATCACATTTACCTTCTTAACAGAACACACTCAATCACATTTACCTTCTAACAGAACACACTCAATCACATTTACCTTCTAAACAGAACACACTCAATCACATTTACCTTCTAAACAGAACACACTCAATCACATTTACCTTCTAAACAGAACACACTCAATCACATTTACCTTCTAACAGAACACACTCAATCACATTTACCTTCTAACAGAACACACCCAATCACATTTACCTTCTAAACAGAACACACTCAATCACATTTACCTTCTAACAGAACACACCCAATCACATTTACCTTCTAAACAGAACACACTCAATCACATTTACCTTCTAACAGAACACACCCAATCACATTTACCTTCTAACAGAACACACTCAATCACATTTACCTTCTAAACAGAACACACTCAATCACATTTACCTTCTTAACAGAACACACCCAATCACATGTACCTTCTAACAGAACACACCCAATCACATGTATCTTCTAACAGAACACACTCAATCACATTTACCTTCTAACAGAACACACCCAATCACATGTACCTTCTAACAGAACACACTCAATCACATTTACCTTCTAACAGAACACACCCAATCACATTTACCTTCTAACAGAACACACCCAATCACATTTACCTTCTAAACAGAACACACTCAATCACATGTACCTTCTAACAGAACACACCCAATCACATGTACCTTCTAAACAGAACACACCCAATCACATGTACCTTCTAAACAGAACACACTCAATCACATTTACCTTCTAACAGAACACACTCAATCACATTTACCTTCTAAACAGAACACACCCAATCACATTTACCTTCTAAACAGAACACACTCAATCACATTTACCTTCTAACAGAACACACCCAATCACATGTACCTTCTAACAGAACACACTCAATCA
>NC_092093.1:50251296-50275410 GCF_045679555.1 Salvelinus alpinus
AGGGCTGCAGTAGATATCTCAGATAGGGGGGAGTGAGGCCTAAGAGGGTTTTATAAATAAGCATCAACCAGTGGGTCTTGGAACGGGTATACAGAGATGACCAGTTTACAGAGGAGTATAGAGGGCTGTGATGTGTCCTATAAGGAGCATTTGTGGCAAATCTGATGGCAGAATGGTAAAGAACATCAAGCCGCTCCAGAGCACCCTTACCTGCCGTTCTATAAATGACGTCACTACTCTTGATCAGGGCCCACAGGGAAAGGGGTGCATTGTGGGTCTCAGGCTATGATCACCATGCCGTAGCACTCTGTCATCGTGCTATCCTTTCATAACGGGTACCATCACATAACTACCCTATTAATAATAACAGGGCTGTCTCACACACACACACACACACACACACACACACACACACACACACACACACACACACAGTAGTCCCCGCCCTTCTAATATCCTGTGGGAAACAGAAAGGCAGAGAAGAAATCAGGGGCTGATGAAAGCTTGATCAACAACACGTTTATTAAAACAAGTTAATATAAAGTTGAAACAGAATTCTCTGAATTCCCCGGAGTGTAATACATAACGGATGGAAGGATGGCAGGCTGCTCACCTGTAGGATGGCAGGCTGTGTCATTGATATAGAACTCACCTGGAGGATGGCAGGCTGTGTCATTGATATAGAACTCACCTGTAGGATGGCAGGCTGTGTCATTGATATAGAACTCACCTGTAGGATGGCAGGCTGTTCACCTGTAGGATGGCAGGCTGTATCATTGATATAGAACTCACCTGTAGGATGACAGGCTGTATCATTGATATAGTACTCACCTGTAGGATGGCAGGCTGTTCACCTGTAGGATGGCAGGCTGTGTCATTGATATAGAACTCACCTGTAGGATGGCAGGCTGTGTCATTGATATAGAACTCACCTGTAGGATGGCAGGCTGTGTCATTGATATAGAACTCACCTGTAGGATGACAGGCTGTATCATTGATATAAAACTCACCTGTAGGATGACAGGCTGTTCACCTGTAGGATGGCAGGCTGTGTCATTGATATAGAACTCACCTGTAGGATGACAGGCTGTATCATTGATATAAAACTCACCTCTAGGATGACAGGCTGTTAACCTGTAGGATGGCAGGCTGTGTCATTGATATAGAACTCACCTGTAGGATGGCAGGCTGTTCACCTGTAGGATGGCAGGCTGTGTCATTGATATAGTACTCACCTGTAGGATGTCAGGCTGTGTCATTGATATAGAACTCACCTGTAGGATGGCAGGCTGTATCATTGATATAGTACTCACCTGTAGGATGGCAGGCTGTATCATTGATATAGAACTCACCTCTAGGACGGCAGGCTGTTCACCTGTAGGATGGCAGGCTGTGTTATTGATATAAAACTCACCTGTAGGATGCCAGGCTGTATCATTGATATAGAACTCACCTGTAGGATGGCATTGACCCAGGTAGGTTCATTCTGTAAAGAACTACTGTTTCTCTGCTCTGCTCCTCCACCTGCTTCTCTCTCTCCCTCCATTTCTCTTTCACTCTACCCATTTCTCTTTTTCAGACAATTTTTCCATTAACTGGGCATTGACTGATTGCTCTTCTGGTATGATCAGAGACCGAGCCAGAGAGAAAGAAAGACGGTGTCAAGTAGCGAGAGAGAGAGAGAGAGAGAGAGAGAGAGAGAGAGAGAGAGAGAGAGAGAGAGAGAGAGAGAGAGAGAGAGAGAGAGAGAGAGAGAGAGAGAGAGAGAGAGAGAGAGAGAGAGAGAGAGAGAGAGAGAGAGAGAGAGAGAGAGAGAGAGAGAGAGAGAGAGAGAGAGAGAGAGAGAGAGAGAGAGAGAGAGAGAGAGAGAGAGAGAGAGAGAGAGAGAGAGAGAGAGAGAGAGAGAGAGAGAGAGAGAGAGAGAGAGAGAGAGAGAGAGAGAGAGAGAGAGAGAGAGAGAGAGAGAGAGAGGCGTGGGTTTGACCGGACACAGCTTCCGTCTCTCCGAGATATGTCAGCCTGTCTGTCTGAATTAAAGCAATACAGATGGAGTGATGGCGTTATGGAAGGTGCTGACTGAGGAAAGGGATGGAGGAAGTAGGGGGGGGTGAGAGGGTTTTAGTTCATGTGGAACGGCCTCGTTAGTATGAGGCATTCTATTGACTGGGTGGACAGACAGGCGGATTGACGCTGAGAGGCCTATGATGTTAGTGAAGCTGCCAGTTACCCGTAGGCTACCTGTAGGCTACGGTAGCTTAACTGCATGAAGCACTGTGACAGAGGCTGTAATACTGAAACTAGGCTTTTAGTTTTAATCAGAAATAAATATGTTTTAATTGAATCATGAAATGCATGCTTTGAGCTAAATGGTGTGTTTTGCTGATCAGAGATCAGTGTCAGCTGCACGGTGTTGTAGAGAGTGAAACAGAGAGAGAAACAGAGAGAGAGTGAAACAGAGAGAGAAACAGAGAGAGAGAGAAACAGAGAGAGAGAGAAACAGAGAGAGAGAGAAACAGAGAGAAAGAGAAACAGAGAGAGAGAGAGAAGCAGAGAGAGAGAGAAACAGAGAGAGAGAGAAGCAGAGAGAGAGAGAAACAGAGAGAGAGAGAAGCAGAGAGAGAGAGAAGCAGAGAGAGAGAGAAACAGAGAGAGAGAGAAACAGAGAGAGAGAGAAACTGAGAGAGAGAGAGAGAGAAACAGAGAGAGAAGCAGAGAGAGAGAGAAGCAGAGAGAGAGATATTAACAGATAGAGAAACAGAGAGAGAGAAACTGAGAGAGAAACTGAGAGAGAAACAGAGAGAGAGAAACAGAGAGAGAGAAACAGAGAGAGAGAGAAACAGAGAGAGAGAGAAACTGGACCACAAATTCCATCTAGACACCGTTGCCCTAGAGCACACAAAAAACTATACATACCTCGGCCTAAACATCAGCACCACAGGTAGCTTCCACAGAGCTGTGAACGATCTGAGAGACAAGGCAAGAAGGGCATTCTATGCCATCAAAAGGAACATAAATTTCAACATACCAATTAGGATCTGGCTAAAAATACTTGAATCAGTCATAGAGCCCATTGCCCTTTATGGTTGTGAGGTCTGGGGTCCGCTCACCAACCAAGATTTCACAAAATGGGACAAACACCAAATTGAGACTCTGCATGCAGAATTCTGCAAAAATATCCTCCGTGTACAACGTAGAACACCAAATAATGCATGCAGAGCAGAATTAGGCCGATACCCACTAATTATCAAAATCCAGAAAAGAGCCGTTAAATTCTACAACCACCTAAAAGGAAGCGATTCCCAAACCTTCCATAACAAAGCCATCACCTACAGAGAGATGAACCTGGAGAAGAGTCCCCTAAGCAAGCTGGTCCTTGGGCTCTGTTCATAAACACAAACACACCCCACAGAGCCCCAGGACAACAGCACAATTAGACCCAACCAAATCATGAGAAAACAAAAAGATAATTACTTGACACATTGAAAAGAATTAACAAAAAAACAGAGCAAACTAGAATGCTATTTGGCCCTAAACAGAGAGTACACAGTGGCAGAATACCTGACCACTGTGACTGACCCAAACTTAAGGAAAGCTTTGACTATGTACAGACTCAGTGAGCATAGCCTTGCTATTGAGAAAGGCCGCCGTAGGCAGACATGGCTCTCAAGAGAAGACAGGCTATGTGCTCACTGCCCACAAAATGAGGTGGAAACTGAGCTGCACTTCCTAACCTCCTGCCCAATGTATGACCATATTAGAGAGACATATTTCCCTCAGATTACACAGATCCACAAAGAATTCGAAAACAAATCCAATTTTGATAAACTCCCATATCTACTGGGTGAAATTCCACAGTGTGCCATCACAGCAGCAAGATTTGTGACCTGTTGCCACAAGAAAAGGGCAACCAGTGAAGAACAAACACCATTGTAAATACAACCCATATTTATGTTTATTTATTTTAACTTGTGTGCTTTAACCATTTGTACATTGTTACAACACTGTATATATATAATATGACATTTGTAATGTCTTTATTGTTTTGAAACTTCTGTATGTGTAATGTTTACTGTTAATTTTTATTGTTTATTTCACTTTTGTATATTATCTACCTCACTTGCTTTGGCAATGTTAACACATGTTTCCCATGCCAATAAAGCCCCTTGAATTGAATTGAATTGAATTGAAACTGAGAGAGAGAGAAACTGAGAGAGAGAGAAACTGAGAGAGAGAGAAACTGAGAGAGAGAGAAACTGAGAGAGAGAGAAACTGAGAGAGAGAAACAGAGAGAGAAACAGAGAGAGAAGCAGAGAGAGAGAGAAACAGAGAGAGAGAGAAACTGAGAGAGAAACCGAGAGAGAGAGAAACAGAGAGAGAGAGAAACAGAGAGAGGGAGAGAAACCGAGAGAGAAAATATAAAACAATTAGAGAGTGTCATTTCCCCAAATTTGAAACCCTTATTCAAGGTTTCAAAGACCTCTCTGATGAGAGTAGGCTACCCGTCCTGTTGGGGGAGGACGCAGAGAGCTGTGGGTTGGCAGCGCACTACATTGCTGCCTGCCATTTTATGAGGGACAGTGTCTGACAGACCAACCTGCACATGTCCTCTATGCTTATTGTTACTGTTGAATGTATGGTTATTTTGACCCTTGGTTATTGTTGTTACTGTTGTCCCGTTGACAATATTGATTCTTATTATGAATTGTGTTTATGTTGTAAATCTCCAAAGTATCTTTGCCAATATGTACATTGTTACGTCATGCCAATAAAGAACATTGAATTGAATTGAGAGAAACCAAGATAAACAGAGAGAGAGAAATGGAGCGAGTGAAACAGAGAGAGAGAAACTACAAATATAAATTCCATCTAGACACCGTTGCCCTAGAGCACACAAAAACTATACATACCTCGGCCTAAACATCAGCGCCACAGGTAACTTCCACAAAGCTGTGAACGATCTGAGAGACAAGGCAAGAAGGGCCTTCTATTCCATCAAAAGGAACAAAACATTTGACGTACCAATTAGGATCTGCCTAAAAATACTTCAATCAGTTATAGAAGCCATTGCCCTTTATGGTTGTGAGGTCTGGGGTTCGCTCACCAACCAAGAATTCACAAAATGGGACAAACACCAAATTGAGAAATATCCTCTGTGTACAACTTAAAACACCATATAATGCATGCAGAGCAGAATTAGGCCGATACTCACTAATTATCAAAACCCAGAAAAGATTAAAGCCGTTAAATTCTACAACCACCTAAAAGGAAGCGATTCCCAAACCTTCCATAACAAAGCCATCACCTACAGAGAGATGAACCTGGAGAAGAGTCCCCTAAGCAAGCTGGTCCTGGGGCTCTGTTCACAAACACAAACAGACCCCACAGAGCCCCAGGACAGCAACACAATTAGACCCAACTAAATCATGAGAAAACAAAAAGATCATTACTTGACACATTGGAAATAATTAATAAAAAAACTGAGCAAACTAGAATGCTATTTGGCCCTAAACAGAGAGTACACAGTGGCAGAATACCTGACCACTGTGACTGACCCAAACTTAAGGAAAGCTTTGACTATTTACAGACTCAGTGAGCATAGCCTTGCTATTGAGAAAGGTCGCTGTAGGCAGACCTGGCTCTCAAGAGAAGACAGGCTATGTGCACACTGCCATCAAAATGAGGTGGAAACTGAGCTGCACTTCTTAACCTCCTGCCAAATGTATGACCATATTAGAGACATATATTTCCCTCAGATTACACAGATCCACAAAGAATTCGAAAACAAACCCAATTTTGATAAACTCCCAAATCTACTGGGTGAAATACCACAGTGTGACATCACAGCAGTGAAGAGCAATCAGCATTGTAAATACAACCCATACTTCTTCTCTGTTTCCATCTCTATTCTCCTTTATTCTCCTCTGTTTCCATCTCTATTCTCCTCTGTTCTCCTCTATTCTCCTCTGTTCTCCTCTATTCTCTTCTGTTCTCCTCTGTTCTCCTCTATTCTCTATTCTCCTCTGTTCTCCTCTGTTCTCCTCTATTCTCCTCTGTTCTCCTCTCTTCTCCTCTGTTCTCCTCTATTCTCCTCTATTCTCCTGTTTATTTGATTATCTGCATTGAAAATACATATCTCTCCATCTCTTTATCCTCCCTCCCTCCCTCTCTGTCTCCCTCCCTCCCTCCCTCCCTCCCTCCCTCCCTCCCTCCCTCTCTCTCTCTCTCTCTCTCTCTCCTCCCTCCCTCCCTCTCTCTCTCTCCCCCCCTCCCTCCCCAGTCTGTTTGATATGAGTGGTGTAGTGATGGCTTCCAGCTGGGTGCTATGGCTCATATCTGTGTGAAGACCTACCTCTGAAAACACACACACACACACACAGAAACCTCTGAAAAGACACACACAGAGAGACCTCTGAAAACACACACACACAGATATCTGAAAACACACACACAGAGAGACCTCTGAAAACACACACACACACAGAGACCTCTGAAAACACACACACACAGAGACCTCTGAAAACACACACACACACACACATATCTGAAAACACACACACACACACACAGACCTCTGAAAACACACACACACAGATATCTGAAAACACACACACACACAGAGAGACCTCTGAAAACACACACACACACACAGAGACCTCTGAAAACACACACACACAGATATCTGAAAACACACACACACACACACAGAGACCTCTGAAAACACACACAGAGACCTCTGAAAACACACACACACACACAGAGACCTCTGAAAACACACACACACAGATATCTGAAAACACACACACACAGAGACCTCTGAAAACACACACACACAGATATCTGAAAACACACACACACACACAGATATCTGAAAACACACACACACAGATATCTGAAAACACACACACACACAGATATCTGAAAACACACACACACACACAGAGACCTCTGAAAACACACACACACAGATATCTGAAAACACACACACACACACAGAGACCTCTGAAAACACACACACACAGATATCTGAAAACACACACACACACACAGAGACCTCTGAAAACACACACACACACTAAGCTCTGAAAACAGTGTTTGTTGTGTGGTATGAATCAGACTGGGGATGAGCTGCTGTCTCTGGCTCGACACACAGGCTCCCTGCTACATGGTGGCCTTGTGTGAAACGTTAAATCAGCCTCGATACACTACGTGCCGGGCTTGACACTCCAGAGACATGTGGATTCTCAAAGCATTTGTGTTTATACGAGAGTGTGTGTGTATGTGTTTATGTGTGTGTTTGTGTGTTTAAGTGTGTGTTTGTGTGTTTAAGTGTGTGTTTTGTGTGTTTAAGTGTGTGTTTGTGTGTGTTTATGTTTGTGTGTGTTTGTTTGTGTGTGTGTTTATGTGTGTGTTTAAGTGTGTGTTTATGTGTGTTTATGTTTGTGTTTGTGTGTTTAAGTGTGTGTTTATGTGTGTGTGTGTGTGTGTGTGTGTGTTTATGTTTGTATGTGTTTGTTTATGTGTGTGTGTGTGTGTGTTTAAGTGTGTTTATGTGTGTGTTTGTGTGTTTGCACACCTAAACCTGACCCTTTACCATCATGTGGGCCACGAGGGTAAGTGCCTTATTGTAAATGTTGTGTAAATTGATGGTAATTACATTTAATGTGACGCTTTTCGTGGATAACTATTGCAACGCTGCTATGCCAGCCCCCTGAGCCGTGGCCGTTGGCTTAACCTGGCACAGCACTGTCCCGTTGGGTTAACCTGGCACAGCACTGTCCCCGTTGGGTTAACCTGGCACAGTACTGTCCCCGTTGGGTTAACCTGGCACAGCACTGTCCCCGTTGGGTTAACCTGGCACAGTACTGTCCCCGTTGGGTTAACCTGGCACAGCACTGTCCCCGTTGGGTTAACCTGGCACAGCACTGTCCCCGTTGGGTTAACCTGGCACAGTGCTGACCCCGTTGGGTTAACCTGGCACAGCACTGTCCCGTTGGGTTAACCTGGCACAGCACTGTCCCCGTTGGGTTAACCTGGCACAGCACTGTCCCCGTTGGGTTAACCTGGCACAGCACTGTCCCCGTTGGGTTAACCTGGCACAGCACTGTCCCCGTTGGGTTAACCTGGCACAGTACTGACCCCGTTGGGTTAACCTGGCACAGCACTGTCCCCGTTGGGTTAACCTGGCACAGCACTGACCCCGTTGGGTTAACCTGGCACAGCACTGTCCCCGTTGGGTTAACCTGGCACAGTACTGTCCCCGTTGGGTTAACCTGGCACAGCACTGTCCCCGTTGGGTTAACCTGGCACAGCACTGTCCCCGTTGGGTTAACCTGGCACAGCACTGTCCCCGTTGGGTTAACCTGGCACAGCACTGTCCCCGTTGGGTTAACCTGGCACAGCACTGTCCCCGTTGGGTTAACCTGGCACAGCACTGTCCCCGTTGGGTTAACCTGGCACAGTACTGTCCCCGTTGGGTTAACCTGGCACAGTACTGTCCCCATTGGGTTAACCTGGCACAGCACTGATCCCGTTGGGTTAACCTGGCACAGCACTGTCCCCGTTGGGTTAACCTGGCACAGCACTGTCCCCGTTGGGTTAACCTGGCACAGTACTGTCCAGTTGGGTTAACCTGGCACAGCACTGTCCCCGTTGGGTTAACCTGGCACAGCACTGTCCCCGTTGGGTTAACCTGGCACAGCACTGTCCCCGTTGGGTTAACCTGGCACAGCACTGTCCCCGTTGGGTAACCTGGCACAGCACTGTCCCCGTTGGGTTAACCTGGCACAGCACTGTCCCCGTTGGGTTAACCTGGCACAGCTCTGACCCCGTTGGGTTAACCTGGCACAGTACTGTCCCCGTTGGGTTAACCTGGCACAGCACTGTCCAGTTGGGTTAACCTGGCACAGCACTGACCCCGTTGGGTTAACCTGGCACAGCACTGTCCCCGTTGGGTTAACCAGGCACAGTACTGTCCCCGTTGGGTTAACCTGGCACAGCACTGTCCCCGTTGGGTTAACCTGGCACAGTACTGTCCCCGTTGGGTTAACCTGGCACAGTACTGTCCTCGTTGGGTTAACCTGGCACAGTACTGTCCCCGTTGGGTTAACCTGGCACAGTACTGTCCCCGTTGGGTTAACCTGGCACAGCATTGGGTTAACCTGGCACAGCACTGTCCCCGTTGGGTTAACCTGGCACAGCACTGTCCCCGTTGGGTTAACCTGGCACAGCTCTGTCCCCATTGGGTTAACCTGGCACAGCACTGGTCCCGTTGGGGTAACCTGGCACAGCACTGTCCCCGTTGGGTTAACCTGGCACAGCACTGTCCCCGTTGGGTTAACCTGGCACAGCACTGACCGCGTTGGGTTAACCTGGCACAGCACTGTCCCCGTTGGGTTAACCTGGCACAGCACTGTCCCCGTTGGGTTAACCTGGCACAGTACTGTCCCCGTTGGGTTAACCTGGCACAGCACTGTCCCCGTTGGGTTAACCTGGCACAGCACTGTCCCCGTTGGGTTAACCTGGCACAGCACTGACCCCGTTGGGTTAACCTGGCACAGCACTGTCCCGTCCCAATTGGCACCCTATTCTCTACTTGGCACACTACTTTTGATGGACCCTGGTTAAAAATAGTGAGATGTATCAGGATCCTTCTGGTCTATTCACTCTGCTGAGATGTTTCAAGATCCTTCTGGTCTATTCTCTCTGCTGAGATGTTTCAGGATCCTTCTGGTCTATTCTCTCTGCTGAGATGTTTCAGGATCCTTCTGGTCTATTCTCTCTGCTGAGATGTTTCAGGATCCTTCTGGTCTATTCTCCGTGCTGAGATGTTTCAGGATCCTTCTGGTCTATTCTCTCTGCTGGGATGTTTCAGGATCCTTCTGGTCTATTCTCTCTGCTGAGATGTTTCAGGATCCTTCTGGTCTATTCTCTTTGCTGGGATGTTTCAGGATCCTTCTGGTCTATTCTCTCTGCTGAGATGTTTCAGGATCCTTCTGGTCTATTCTCTCTGCTGAGATGTTTCAGGATCCTTCTGGTCTATTCTCTCTGCTGAGATGTTTCAGGATCCTTCTGGTCTATTCTCCGTGCTGAGATGTTTCAGGATCCTGTTATTAATCAGAGTTAGTAAGGACATAGCAGCTGTACAGTGTTAATACCAGACTGGAACTGGGAAAATCAGAACAAACCATGTCTCTCTCTTTCTTAACCGCCTGGAGTCTACTGACGCATCGGTGCGTCCATCTAAGAAACACAATCCCCATCAACATATGTCAGGTTAAACTAGAGATATCTGTTATTACATGGGCTGTGTCTCAATCCACCACGTCTGTCAGGTTAAACTAGAGATATATGTTATTGCATCGGCTGTGTCTCAATCCACCACGTCTGTCAGGTTAAACTAGAGATATCTGTTATTACATGGGCTGTGTCTCAATCCACCACGTCTGTCAGGTTAAACTAGAGATATCTGTTATTACATGGGCTGTGTCTCAATCCACCACATCTGTCAGGTTAAACTAGAGAGATGTTTTTTCTGAGTGGGCTGCATCTCAATCCACCCCACTGTTCTGTTTACGTGAGCCTTCCACATCTTCGGTAGAAAGTGGCAGAGCTACAGCTTCTCATATCATTATCTTCTCATGAAAACGTCTGAAGCATCTGACCCGTTCTGCTCTACGACCCCCACAAGTGTCACAGGGATTCGTCTGAATGTAAACAGATGAAGTATGTGGGACACCTGCTGGTTCAACATTACATTCCAAAATCATGGCCATTTAATATGGAGTTGGTCCCCCCCCCTTTGCTGCTATAACAGCCTCCACTCTTCTGGGAAGGCTTTCCACTAGATGTTGGAACATTGCTGTGGGGACTTGCTTCCAATAAACTCTAGCAGGGCAGACATTTGACGAACTGACTTGCTGGAAAGGTGGCATCTTATGACGGTGCCACGTTGAAAGTCACAGAGGTTTTCAGTAAGGCCAGTCTACTGCCAATGTTTGTCTGTGGAGATTGCATGGTTGTGTGCTCAATGTTATACAAACATTGCTTTCGTCAAAGAATCCTCCTTTTGCAGCAATTACAGTCTTGCAGACCTTTTGGCATTCTAGTTGTCAATTTGTTGAGGGAATCTGAATGGATTTCACCCCCATACCTCCTGAAGCACCTCCCACAAGTTGGATTGGCTTGATGGGCACTTCTTACGTACCATACGGTCAAGCTGCTCCCACAACAGCTCAATAGGGTTGAGATCCGGTTACCATGCTGGCCACTCCATTATAGACAGAATACCAGCTGACTGCTTCTTCCCTAAATAGTTATTGCATAGTTTGGAGCTGTGCTTTGGGTCATTGTCCTGTTGTAGGAGGAAATTGGCTCCAATTAAGCGCCGTCCACAGGGTATGGCATGGCGTTGCAAAATGGAGTGATAGCCTTCCTTCTTCAAGATCCATTTTACCCTGTACAAATCTCCCACTTTACCACCACCAAAGCACCCCCAAACCATCACAATACCTCCACCATGCTTCACTGATGGCGTCAAGCACTCCTCCAACATATTTTCATTTTTTCATGTTCTTCTTTGTGATCCGAACACCTCAAACTTAGATTTGTCTGTCCATAACACTTTTTTCCAGTATTCCTCTGTCCAGAGTTCCAATGTCTGTATTCTTTTGCCCATCTTAATCTTTTATTTTTATTGGCCAGTCTGAGATATGGCTTTTTCTTTGCGACTCTGCCTAGAATGCCAGCATCCCGGAGTCGCCTCTTCACTGTTGACGTTGAGACTGGTGTTTTGCGGGTACTATTTAATGAAGCTGCCAGTTGAGGACTTGTGAGGCGTCTGTTTCTCAAACTAGACACTCTAATGTACTTGTCCTCTTGGTCAGTTGTGCACCGGGGCCTCCCACTCCTCTTTCTATTCTAGTTAGAGCTAGTTTGCACTGTTCTGTGAAGAGAGTAGTACACAGCGTTGTACGAGATCTTCAGTTTCATGGCAATTTCTCGCATGGAATAGCCTTCATTTCTCAGAACAAGAATAGACTGACGAGTTTCATAAGAAAGTTCTTTGTTTCTGGCCATTCTGAGCCTGTAATCGAACCCACAAATGCTGATGCTCCAGATACTCAACTAGTCTAAAGAAGGCCAGTTTTATTGCTTCTTTAATCAGAACAACAGTTTTCAGCTGTGCTAACATAATTGCAAAAGGGTTTTCTAATGATCAATTAGCCTTTTAAAATGATAAACTTGGATTAGCTAACACAACGTGCCATTGGAACACAGGAGTGATGGTTGCTAATAACGGGCCTCTGTACGCCTATTTAGATATTCCATTAAAAATCAGCCGTTTCCAGCTACAATAGTCATTTACAACATTAACAATGTCTACACTGTATTTCTGATCAATTTGATGTTATTTTAATGGACAAAAAAAATCGCTTTTCTTTCAAAAACAAAGACATTACTAACTGACCCCAATCTTTTGAACGGTAGTGTCATTGTCATTGTGTGTTTGTCCCTGTGTCCTCCAGGTGCTGTACAGCGATGGTCAGAATGGTAGAGAGTTCATGACCTACCTGACACTCTCACCTGTACAGATGACTTTCCACGGCATCGGGAGCTCCATCGAAGCCAGCCACGACCAGGTAGGATAACTAACCAACTACACCTGGGGAAGATGGGGTTTTGGTGGCGTCTTGGTTGGGTTTTGGTTGGGTTTTGGTTGGGTTTTGGTGGGGTTTTGGTGGCGTCTTGGAGGCGTCTTGGTGGGGTTTTGGTTGTGTTTTGGTGGCGTCTTGGAGGGGTTTTGGTTGTGTTTTGGTGGCGTCTTGGAGGGGTTTTGGTTGTGTTTTGGTGGCGTCTTGGTTGGGTTTTGGTGGCGTCTTGGAGGGGTTTTGGTTGTGTTTTGGTGGCGTCTTGGTTGGGTTTTGGTTGTGTTTTGGTGGCGTCTTGGTTGGGTTTTGGTTGTGTTTTGGTGGCGTCTTGGAGGGGTTTTGGTTGTGTTTAAGTGGCGTCTTGGTTGGGTTTTGGTGGCGTCTTGGAGGCGTCTTGGTTGGGTTTTGGTGGCGTCTTGGTGGCGTCTTGGTTGGGTTTTGGTGGCGTCTTGGTGGCATCTTGGTGAGGTTTTGGTTGGGTTTTGGTTCTACGTTGTGTTTGGGTTGTATTGTGGTAATGCTTTGGGGTTTTGTCTGTCTCACTCTCATAAACAGTGACTGGCCCTTGGCTCCAGACCAGAGGGTTTTGTCTGTCTCACTCTCATAAACAGTGACTGGTCCTTGGCTCCAGACCAGAGGGCTTTGTCTGTCTCACTCTCTCATAAACAGTGACTGGTCCTTGGCTTCAGACCAGAGGGTTTTGTCTGTCTCACTCTCTCATAAACAGTGACTGGTCCTTGGCTCCGGACCAGAGGGGTTTGTCTGTCTCACTCTCTCATAAACAGTGACTGGTCCTTGGCTCCGGACCAGAGGGGTTTGTCTGTCTCACTCTCTCATAAACAGTGACTGGTCCTTGGCTCCGGACCAGAGGGTTTTGTCTGTCTCACTCTCTCATAAACAGTGACTGGTCCTTGGCTCCGGACCAGAGGGGTTTGTCTGTCTCACTCTCTCATAAACAGTGACTGGTCCTTGGCTTCAGACCAGAGGGTTTTGTCTGTCTCACTCTCTCATAAACAGTGACTGGTCCTTGGCTCCGGACCAGAGGGCTTTGTCTGTCTCACTCTCATAAACAGTGACTGGTCCTTGGCTCCGGACCAGAGGGGTTTGTCTGTCTCACTCTCTCATAAACAGTGACTGGTCCTTGGCTCCAGACCAGAGGGCTTTGTCTGTCTCACTCTCTCATAAACAGTGACTGGTCCTTGGCTTCAGACCAGAGGGTTTTGTCTGTCTCACTCTCTCATAAACAGTGACTGGTCCTTGGCTCCGGACCAGAGGGCTTTGTCTGTCTCACTCTCTCATAAACAGTGACTGGTCCTTGGCTCCAGACCAGAGGGCTTTGTCTGTCTCACTCTCTCATAAACAGTGACTGGTCCTTGGCTCCGGACCAGAGGGGTTTGTCTGTCTCACTCTCTCATAAACAGTGACTGGTCCTTGGCTCCGGACCAGAGGGTTTTGTCTGTCTCACTCTCTCATAAACAGTGACTGGTCCTTGGCTCCGGACCAGAGGGTTTTGTCTGTCTCACTCTCTCATAAACAGTGACTGGTCCTTGGCTCCAGACCAGAGGGTTTAGTTTGTCTCACTCTCTCATAAACAGTGACTGGTCCTTGGCTCCAGACCAGAGGGTTTAGTTTGTCTCACTCTCTCATAAATTGATCACGGTCCTTGGCTCCAGACCAGAGGGTTTAGTCTGTCTCACTCTCTCATAAACAGTGACTGGTCCTTGGCTCCGGACCAGAGGGGTTTGTCTGTCTCACTCTCTCATAAACAGTGACTGGTCCTTGGCTCCAGACCAGAGGGTTTAGTCTGTCTCACTCTCTCATAAACAGTGACTGGTCCTTGGCTCCAGACCAGAGGGTTTAGTCTGTCTCACTCTCTCATAAACAGTGACTGGTCCTTGGCTCCGGACCAGAGGGGTTTGTCTGTCTCACTCTCTCATAAACAGTGACTGGTCCTTGGCTCCGGACCAGAGGGCTTTGTCTGTCTCACTCTCTCATAAACAGTGACTGGTCCTTGGCTCCGGACCAGAGGGGTTTGTCTGTCTCACTCTCTCATAAACAGTGACTGGTCCTTGGCTCCAGACCAGAGGGGTTTGTTCGTCATTAGTGACCTGAAGTCTTTTACAGACACAAGCCACACTGATAACAACCAGCACTGTTCCACACACTAATACACACACACACACACACTGATACACACACACACACTGATACACACACACACACACACACACACACACACACACACACACACACACACACACACACACACACACACACACACACACACACACACACACACACACACACACACACTGATAGACACACACACACACACACACTGATACACACACACACACTGATACATACACACATTGATACACACACACACACTGATACACACACACTTTGTTTCTTTCTCTCTGTTTTTCCTTCCAAATAATGATTATCTCCAAATGTCAGGATTCCCCGTATTTAGTGTGTGTGTCCCCAGCCAGCTTTCTATATTCAGGAGGTGTGTGGAACAGCCAATCAGGTGGGGCTGTATTCAGGAGGTGTGTGGAACAGCCAATCAGGTGGGGCTGTATTCAGGAGGTGTGTGGAACAGCCAATCAGGTGGGGCTGTATTCAGGAGGTGTGTGGAACAGCCAATCAGGTGGGGCTGTATTCAGGAGGTGTGTGGAACAGCCAATCAGGTGGGGCTGTATTCAGGAGGTGTGTGGAACAGCCAATCAGGTGGGGCTGTATTCAGGAAGTGTCTCTTTATCCTGCTCCTCCCAAGCAGAAAACCTGTTGCTTACGTTATCAAATCTAAACATAGGACAGCCGTTTCTTCCCAGATCCTTGAAATCCTCTCCTCTCCTCTCCTCTCCTCTCCTCTCCTCTCCTCTCCTCTCCTCTCCTCTCCTCTCCTCTCCTCTCCTCTCCTCTCCTCTCCTCTCCTCTCCTCTCCTCTCCTCTCCTCTCCTCTCCTTAATTAAGCCTTTCTGACTGACTGGGGGCTAACAGCTCCCTCTCCTATCCTCTCCATGAGAATTCGCTATTGTGCTAATTTTGTTGCCATGCTGGTAATAGATGCCCAATGGGCTGTTTTTGCGTTTTAGTGCCCCCTTGTGTACTATGTCGGTAATACCATAAATCCTGGGATGGCAGAAGAACGGTATGTCGGTGTGAAAATCTGGATACCTCCCAAGCTTACAGTAAACCTCCAAAAAGTAATTCATAAACTTTTAAAATTCCATATGTACTAGGAAAGCTAAATGTTTGTTTCTTGAGATTCAAGAATGTGACTAATTAAAGTGCCAATGAAAAAAATAACTAACTGAACTGATTGAAAGTCTCAGGGGATATTGGTGAACAAATGCTGTGGTCAAGACTATGTCGCCGCTCATGAATTTACTAGAGTTTACTCAGGTGTTCAACAGCGCATAGAAGAACGAAGAGCCAAATGTTTTTTTATTAGGTAGTTCTTTGAGTTTTAGTCTTTGAAAAACGATCTCTCCGCAGAAGTGACAGTTACAGTGATGGTTTAAAAAATAAATAAAAAACAGCTTGATTGCCGTAGCAACGTCAGGGAAACTGGCCTGAAGGGAGGAGTTCTGCGACATCTTTGATTGATTCGTTCTCCTTAATTCCCGGGCCTCAACACGTTAAAGAAAGAGATGAATTGTATTTACAGATGCAAACAAATTATCATCTTTAACAGTTCTTGAGGATTCAAAAAAAAAAAAAAAAAACGGTTTGTGATTTTGTTCATACTGGCGAGCCGGCGTTTTGAGTTGTGTGGTTGCGATATCAACAGTCCCTTATCTCTGGTATATCTTGGCATGCATTATTCAAGGATACATTTCAATTGTGTGCAGCACAACAGACATATAATGCACAATGTCTCAGGAAAGACTGTCTGGGTTTGGCAATACTCACTATAGAAAACAGACGGGCCTCAACCTGGACCTCCAGGCTGTGGTGGACCCATTCTACATACTGTAATTACTATAGGCCTCTACATACTGTAGTTACTATAGTAGTTACTATAGGCCTCTATATACTGTAGTTACTATAGGCCTCTATATACTGTAGTTACTATAGGCCTCTATATACTGTAGTTACTATAGGCCTCTATATACTGTAGTTACTGTAGGCCTCTATATACTGTAGTTACTATAGTAGTTACTATAGGCCTCTATATACTGTAGTTACTGTAGGCCTCTATATACTGTAGTTACTATAGTAGTTACTATAGGCCTCTATATACTGTAGTTACTATAGTAGTTACTATAGGCCTCTATATACTGTAGTTACTATAGGCCTCTATATACTGTAGTTACTATAGGCCTCTATATACTGTAGTTACTATAGTAGTTACTATAGGCCTCTATATACTGTAGTTACTATAGTAGTTACTATAGGTCTCTATATACTGTAGTTACTATAGGCCTCTATATACTGTAGTTACTGTAGGCCTCTATATACTGTAGTTACTATAGTAGTCACTATAGGCCTCTATATACTGTAGTTACTATAGGCCTCTATATACTGTAGTTACTATAGTAGTTACTATAGGCCTCTATATACTGTAGTTAATATAGGCCTCTATATACTGCAGTTACTATAGGCCTCTATATACTGTAATTACTATAGTAGTTACTATAGGTGTATATATACTGTAGGTGCTATAGGCCTCTATATACTGTAGTTACTATAGGCCTCTATATACTGTAGTTACTATAGTAGTTACTATAGGCCTCTATATACTGTAGTTACTATAGTAGTTACTATAGGCCTCTATATACTGTAGTTACTGTAGGCCTCTATATACTGTAGTTACTATAGTAATTACTATAGGCCTCTATATACTGTAGTTACTATAGTAGTTACTATAGGCCTCTATATACTGTAGTCACTGTAGTAGTTACTATAGGCCTCTATATACTGTAGTTACTATAGGTCTCTATATACTGTAGTTACTATAGGCCTCTATATACTGTAGTTACTATAGGTCTATATACTGTAGTTACTATAGGCCTCTATATACTGTAGTTACTATAGGTCTCTATATACTGTAGTTACTATAGGCCTCTATATACTGTAGTTACTATAGGTCTCTATATACTGTAGTTACTATAGGCCTCTATATACTGTAGTTACTATAGGTCTCTATATACTGTAGTTACTATAGGCCTCTATATACTGTAGTTACTATAGGTCTCTATATACTGTAGTTACTATAGGTCTCTATATACTGTAGTTACTATAGGTCTCTATATACTGTAGTTACTATAGGTCTCTATATACTGTAGTTACTATAGGCCTCTATATACTGTAGTTACTATAGGCCTCTATATACTGTAGTTACTATAGTAGTTACTGTAGGCCTCTATATACTGTAGTTACTATAGTAGTTACTATATGCCTCTATATACTGTAGTTACTATAGGCCTCTATATACTGTAGTTACTATAGGCCTCTATATACTGTAGTTACTATAGTAGTTACTATAGGCCTCTATATACTGTAGTTACTATAGTAGTTAATATAGGCCTCTATATACTGTAGTTACTATAGGTCTCTATATACTGTAGTTACTATAGTAGTTACTGTAGGCCTCTATATACTGTAGTTACTATAGGCCTCTATATACTGTAGTTACTATAGGTCTCTATATACTGTAGTTACTATAGGTCTCTATATACTGTAGTTACTGTAGGCCTCTATATACTGTAGTTACTATAGGTCTCTATATACTGTAGTTACTATAGGCCTCTATATACTGTAGTTACTATAGGTCTCTATATACTGTAGTTACTATAGGTCTCTATATACTGTAGTTACTATAGGTCTCTATATACTGTAGTTACTATAGGCCTCTATATACTGTAGTTACTATAGGCCTCTATATACTGTAGTTACTATAGTAGTTAATATAGGCCTCTATATACTGTAGTTACTATAGTAGTTAATATAGGCCTCTATATACTGTAGTTACTATAGGTCTCTATATACTGTAGTTACTATAGGCCTCTATATACTGTAGTTACTATAGTAGTTAATATAGGCCTCTATATACTGTAGTTACTATAGGTCTCTATATACTGTAGTTACTATAGGCCTCTATATACTGTAGTTACTATAGTAGTTAATATAGGCCTCTATATACTGTAGGTACTATAGGCCTCTATATACTGTAGTTACTGTAGGCCTCTATATACTGTAGTTACTATAGGCCTCTATATACTGTAGTTACTATAGTAGTTACTATAGGCCTCTATATACTGTAGTTACTATAGTAGTTACTATAGGCCTCTATATACTGTAGTTACTGTAGGCCTCTATATACTGTAGTTACTATAGGCCTCTATATACTGTAGTTACTATAGGCCTCTATATACTGTAGTTACTATAGGCCTCTATATACTGTAGTTACTATAGTAGTTACTATAGGTCTCTATATACTGTAGTTACTATAGGCCTCTATATACTGTAGTTGCTATAGGCCTCTATATACTGTAGTTACTATAGTAGTTACTATAGGCCTCTATATACTGTAGTTACTATAGGTCTCTATATACTGTAGTTGCTATAGGCCTCTATATACTGTAGTTACTATAGTAGTTACTATAGGCCTCTATATACTGTAGTTACTATAGTAGTTACTATAGGCCTCTATATACTGTAGTTGCTATAGGCCTCTATATACTGTAGTTACTATAGTAGTTACTATAGGCCTCTATATACTGTAGTTACTATAGGCCTCTATATACTGTAGTTACTATAGGCATCTATATACTGTAGTTACTATAGGCCTCTATATACAATTTGATGTCATTTTTATAAAAAGTGTATAAATAGCAGCTAGATGTTGTATATTGCTGTAGGTAGTCGGCTACGCTGCGTAATGAAACAATCCCTAGTAACCTAGTATTTTGAGGATCGGCTGTCTATTTTGGTCGACTGTATTATTTGGCATTAGTAGACTGGGTTGAAGCACACCAACTTTCTATCCAAGCTGGGACATGTCACGGCTCTACAGGATATACAGGACATATAGGATATACAGGATATACAGGATATACAGGACATACAGGACATATAAGATATACAGGATATACAGGACATATAGGACATATAGGATATACAGGACATATAGGATATACAGGATATACAGGACATATAAGATATACAGGATATACAGGACATATAGGATATACAGGATATACAGGACATATAGGATATACAGGATATACAGGACATATAGGATATACAGGATATACAGGACATATAGGATATACAGGACATACAGGACATATAGGATATACAGGATATACAGGACATATAGGATATACAGGATATACAGGACATACAGGATATACAGGACATATAGGATATACAGGATATACAGGACATATAGGATATACAGGATATACAGGACATATAGGACATACAGGACATATAAGATATACAGGATATACAGGATATACAGGACATACAGGACATATAAGATATACAGGATATACAGGATATACAGGACATATAGGATATACAGGATATACAGGACATACAGGACATATAAGATATACAGGATATACAGGATATACAGGACATATAGGATATACAGGATATACAGGACATACAGGACATATAAGATATACAGGATATACAGGACATATAAGATATACAGGATATACAGGACATATAAGATATACAGGATATACAGGACATATAGGATATACAGGACATATAGGATATACAGGATATACAGGACATACAGGACATATAAGATATACAGGATATACAGGATATACAGGACATACAGGACATATAAGATATACAGGATATACAGGACATATAAGATATACAGGATATACAGGACATACAGGACATACAGGACATATAAGATATACAGGATATACAGGACATATAGGATATACAGGATATACAGGATATACAGCACATATAAGATATACAGGATATACAGGACATACAGGACATATAAGATATACAGGATATACAGGATATACAGGACATATAGGATATACAGGATATACAGGACATATAAGATATACAGGATATACAGGACATATAGGATATACAGGACATATAGGATATACAGGATATACAGGACATATAGGATATACAGGATATACAGGACATACAGGACATACAGGACATATAAGATATACAGGATATACAGGACATATAAGATATACAGTACATATAAGATATACAGGATATACAGGACATATAAGATATACAGGATATACAGGACATATAGGATATACAGGACATATAAGATATACAGGATATACAGGACATACAGGACATATAAGATATACAGGATATACAGGATATACAGGACATATAGGATATACAGGACATATAGGATATACAGGATATACATGATATACAGGACATACAGGATATACAGGACATACAGGATATACAGGACATACAGGACATATAAGATATACAGGATATACAGGATATACAGGACATATAGGATATACAGGACATATAGGATATACAGGATATACAGGATATACAGGACATATAGGATATACAGGACATATAGGATATACAGGATATACAGGACATATAGGATATACAGGACATACAGGACATACAGGATATACAGGACATACAGGACATATAGGATATACAGGATATACAGGACATATAGGATATACAGGATATACAGGACATATAGGACATACAGGATATACAGGACATACAGGACATATAAGATATACAGGATATACAGGACATATAGGATATACAGGACATATAGGATATACAGGACATACAGGACATATAGGACATACAGGACATACAGGATATACAGGATATACAGGACATACAGGACATATAAGATATACAGGATATACAGGACATATAGGATATACAGGATATACAGGACATATAGGATATACAGGATATACAGGACATATAAGATATACAGGATATACAGGACATATAGGATATACAGGATATACAGGACATATAGGATATACAGGATATACAGGACATATAGGATATACAGGATATACAGGACATATAGGATATACAGGACATACAGGACATATAGGATATACAGGATATACAGGACATATAGGATATACAGGATATACAGGACATACAGGATATACAGGACATATAGGATATACAGGATATACAGGACATATAGGATATACAGGATATACAGGACATATAGGACATACAGGACATATAAGATATACAGGATATACAGGATATACAGGACATACAGGACATATAAGATATACAGGATATACAGGATATACAGGACATATAGGATATACAGGATATACAGGACATACAGGACATATAAGATATACAGGATATACAGGATATACAGGACATATAGGATATACAGGATATACAGGACATACAGGACATATAAGATATACAGGACATATAAGATATACAGGATATACAGGACATATAAGATATACAGGATATACAGGACATATAGGATATACAGGACATATAGGATATACAGGATATACAGGACATACAGGACATATAAGATATACAGGATATACAGGATATACAGGACATACAGGACATATAAGATATACAGGATATACAGGACATACAGGACATATAAGATATACAGGATATACAGGACATACAGGACATACAGGACATATAAGATATACAGGATATACAGGACATATAGGATATACAGGATATACAGGATATACAGCACATATAAGATATACAGGATATACAGGACATACAGGACATATAAGATATACAGGATATACAGGATATACAGGACATATAGGATATACAGGATATACAGGACATATAAGATATACAGGATATACAGGACATATAGGATATACAGGACATATAGGATATACAGGACATATAGGATATACAGGATATACAGGACATACAGGACATATAAGATATACAGGATATACAGGACATATAAGATATACAGTACATATAAGATATACAGGATATACAGGACATATAAGATATACAGGATATACAGGACATATAGGATATACAGGACATATAAGATATACAGGATATACAGGACATACAGGACATATAAGATATACAGGATATACAGGATATACAGGACATATAGGATATACAGGACATATAGGATATACAGGATATACATGATATACAGGACATACAGGATATACAGGACATACAGGATATACAGGACATACAGGACATATAAGATATACAGGATATACAGGATATACAGGACATATAGGATATACAGGACATATAGGATATACAGGATATACAGGATATACAGGACATATAGGATATACAGGACATATAGGATATACAGGATATACAGGACATATAGGATATACAGGACATACAGGACATACAGGACATACAGGATATACAGGACATACAGGACATATAGGATATACAGGATATACAGGATATACAGGACATATAGGATATACAGGATATACAGGACATATAGGACATACAGGACATACAGGATATACAGGATATACAGGACATACAGGACATATAAGATATACAGGATATACAGGACATATAGGATATACAGGACATATAGGATATACAGGACATACAGGACATATAGGATATACAGGATATACAGGAAATACAGGATATACAGGACATACAGGATATACAGGATATACAGGACATATAAGATATATAGGATATATAGGACATGCCACTGCTGTACAGGACATATAGGACATGCCACTGCTGTACAGGACATATAGGACATGCCACTGCTGTACAGGACATATAGGACATGTCACGGCTGTACAGGACATATAGGACATGTCACGGCTGTACAGGACATATAGGACATGCCACGGCTGTACAGGACATATAGGACATGCCACTGCTGTACAGGACATATAGGACATGTCACGGCTGTACAGGACATATAGGACATGTCACGGCTGTACAGGACATATAGGACATGCCACGGCTGTACAGGACATATAGGACATGCCACTGCTGTACAGGACATATAGGACATGTCACGGCTGTACAGGACATATAGGACATGTCACTGCTGTACAGGACATATAGGACATGTCACGGCTGTACAGGACATATAGGACATGTCACGGCTGTACAGGATATACAGGACAGTTTTATGTATAAAAATTAAGTTGGTTGCTGATTAGTATGATGTCGTCTCAATGTTTGAATTTCCATCTTTAATGACTGAACAAGCACTTACATTTTTGCCGCCAGCCAGTAGTCTACATGGCAGCCTTGTGACACCGTGTATAGCTTCCTGAAATGCTCGGCTTAACGACCACATAGGCCTAACAATAAACATGTATTAATTAGCTAAAGCAAAGCTATATGCCCTGGAACTACAGAAAGCCTATAATCGATTCGATAGGCAGCTGCATAGACGAGTCACAATTTCAGCTCCATGGACAGCGATCGGTACTTTGTGATTGGCTGCCTGCCTGAATTC
>NC_092093.1:50275510-50364185 GCF_045679555.1 Salvelinus alpinus
GCGAACTCCAACCTTGGGTGGGGCGAGAAACTGTGTTACGCCAGTGACAGCTACGCTACACAGCTAGCTAGCCTAGCGATGCCTGCCAGGATGGCTGTTGTTGCCAAGAGCAGTGGGCCGTGACCAACTGATAGGACAGAGGCTTCTCTCCAGGGTTTGTCCTCTGTACAGTGGGGCACCCACAAAACCCCGGGACCCGACCCTCAAAGAAACACCCCAACAATGAGAGGACAATAAGGGGACCCCCATCCCCCATTCCCTTCCCCCCCGTCCCCCCCGTCCCCGTCAAAGCAACATTTAACATACACAGTGGGGTTTGTGTGTGTTTGGTAAACGACGTCACAGTAAGGAGGTTTAACATGACAATGTGTGCATGCTGGGAATGATGCAGGCATCAAGGCAAAGGCAAAGTGACATCAAGCGAGATGTTTTGCGTCACTGCACTGTTTGAAGCCTACGAGATGAGAGAGGGATAGTTATCACTGTTCGTGGTGCTATTGAAACAAGCACACACACCATCTATGTCCGCGTTACACCGCTGAACAACACACACACTATAAGAAACGTTAATGTGTTGAAAATCCCAAATTGTTTGCATAGTCAACTTACACACAGCTCTGACACACACACTTACCTCACCAGACATGCCACCGGGGGTCTTTTCACATTCCCCAAATCCAGAACAAAATTAAAGAAAACGTACAGTATTATATAGAGCCCTTATTGTATGGAACTTCCTTCCATCTCATATTGCTCAAATAAACAGCAAACCTGGTTTAAAAAACAGAAGAAGCATTACCTCAGGGTGAAATTTAGCAAATGTATAAAACTTAAAAACTGAAATATCACATTTACCAAAGTATTCAGACCCTTTACTCAGTACTTTGTTGATGCAACTTTGTCAGCGATTACAGCCTCAAGTCTTCTTGGGTATGACGCTACATGCTTTGCACACCTGTATATGGGGAGTTTCTCCCATTCCTCTCTACAGATCCTCTCAAACTCTGTCAGGTTGGATGGGGAGCGTCGCTGCACAGCTATTTTTAGGTCTCTCCAGAGATGTTCGATCAGGTTCAAGTCCGGGCTCTGGCTGGGCCACTCAAGGACATTGAGACTTGTCCCGAAGCCACTCCTGCGTTGTCTTGGCTGTGTGCTTAGGGTCGTTGTCCTATTGGAAGGTGAAACTTCGCCCCAGTCCGAGGTCCTGAGCGATCTGGAGCGCATCAAGGATCTCTCTGTAATTTGCTCCGTTCATCTTTGCCTCGATCCTGACTAATCTCGCAGTCCCTGCCGCTGAAAAACATCCCCACTGCATGATGCTGCCACCACCATGCTTCACCATAGAGATGGTGCCAGGTTTCCTCCAGACATGACACTTGACATTCAGGCCAAAGGTTCCATCTTGGTTTAATCAGACCAGAGAATCTTGTTTCTCATGGTCTGAGAGTCCTTTAGGTCCCTCTTGGCAAACTCCAAGCGGGCTGTCATGTGCCTTTTACTGCCTTGTCTGTCCACTCTACCATAAAGGCCTGGTTGGTGGAGTGCTGCACAGAGGAACTCCGGAGCTCTGTCAGAGTGACCATCGGGTTCTTGGTCACCTCCCTGACCAAGGCCCTTCTCCTCTGATTGCTCAGTTTGGCCGGACGGCCAGCTCTAGGAAGAGTCTTGGTGCTTCCAAACTTCTTCCATTTAAGAATGATGGAGGTCACTGTGTTTTTGGGGACCTACAATGCTGCTTGTTTTGGTAACCTTCCCCAGATCTGTGCCTCGACACAATCCTGTCTCGGAGCTCTACGGACAATTCCTTCGACCTCATGGTTTGGTTTTAGCTCTGACATGCACTGTCAACTGTATGGCCTTATATAGACAGGTGTGTGCCTTTCCAAATCATGTCCAATCAATTGAATTTACCACAGGTGGACTCCAATCAAGTTGTAGAAACATCTCAAGGATGATCAATGGAAACAGGATGCACCTGAGCTCAATTTCGAGTCTCATAGCAAAGTGTCTGAATACTTATGTAAATAAGGTATTTCTGTTTTTAATACATTTGCAATAAAATCTAAATCTATTTTTGCTTTTTCAGAGAGAGAGAGAGAGAGAGAGAGAGAGAGAGAGAGAGAGAGAGAGAGAGAGAGAGAGAGAGAGAGAGAGAGAGAGAGAGAGAGAGAGAGAGAGAGAGAGAGAGAGAGAGAGAGAGAGAGAGAGAGAGAGAGAGAGAGAGAGAGAGAGAGAGAGAGAGAGAGAGAGAGAGAGAGAGAGAGAGAGAGAGAGAGAGAGAGAGAGAGAGAGAGAGAGAGATCTTAACTGTGTAATTAGACAGAGCTGTAAATGTGGTGAGTGGGTATGAATGAATGGTACATCTCTAAACCGGGACTGATAACTGTTTCCTGGGGCTCGTCAAACCGAGAGAGAGACACACACAGCTTTCTCATACATAGAGTTTTGTCAGGGCACCACCCATAGGGTATTTCCTGCTGCTCATGATGAGTGAAATGAAGGGTTCTGTTCCGTGATGTGGTAGGGGTTGGAATGGTAGAGAGAGAGAGAGAGAGATGGGTGCCCCTTCTGGCCTTCGTATGTCTTCTCTCTCGTCTGTGCCATCTGCCCAACACATGTCAGCCAGCCCAGGGACTAGGGCCTTGCCTACAGCCACAGATGTAGTGAGGCAAGCAAACGTCTCCAACGTTATATACTAAAGCAGTCCTATAGCAATATTATTTTCCTATAGAACTAGAATGGAAGAGGACCTTTTGGTGAGAGAGGGAGGGATGGAGATGGGGTCTTATCCCATCTTACACACCACATACACACACACCACAGACACACACACACCACAGACACACACAACACAGACACATACACACACCACAGACAGACACAACACAGGCACCACACAAACACACAACACAGGCACCACACAAACACACACCACATACATCACACAAACACACACCACAGACATCACACAAACACACACCACAGACACCACACACACACCACAGACACACACACACCACACACACACACACACACACACATACACAATACTGACACCACACACCACAGACAGACACAACACAGACACCACACGAACACACACAAACCACACACACACACACACACACACTCCACCACAGACACACAGACACCACACACCACATACACACAGACACCACACACCACATACACACAGACACCACATACACACAGACACCACACACCACATACACACAGACACCACACACCACAGACACCACACACCACATACACACAGACACCACACACCACAGACACACACACACAGACACCACACACCACAGACACCACACACCACAGACACCACACACCACATACACCACACACCACATACACACAGACACCACACACACCACATACACACAGACACCACACACCACATACACACAGACACCACATACACACAGACACCACACACCACATACACACAGACACCAGACACCACAGACACCACACACCACATACACACAGACACCACACACCACAGACACACACACACAGACACCACACACCACAGACACCACACACCACAGACACCACACACCACATACACCACACACCACATACACACAGACACCACACACCACAGACACCACACACCACAGACACCACATACACACAGACAGTGCTATCGGGGAGGGACAGGCTGATATATTTTGCTGGTTTTCCATGAATCGCCCAGAGTGGATTCTGGGACACTTGTTAGACAGAGTGGATTCTGGGACACGTGTTAGACAGAGTGGATTCTGGGGCACTTGTTAGGCAGAGTGGATTCTGGGACACGTGTTAGACAGAGTGGATTCTGGGGCACGTGTTAGGCAGAGTGGATTCTGGGACACTTGTTAGGCAGAGTGGATTCACTTGTTAGACAGAGTGGATTCTGGGGCACGTGTTAGACAGAGTGGATTCTGGGGCACGTGTTAGGCAGAGTGGATTCTGGGACACGTGTTAGACAGAGTGGATTCTGGGGCACTTGTTAGGCAGAGTGGATTCTGGGACACTGGTTAGGCAGTGTGGATTCTGTTTGTTCTGCAGAGCTGAAGTAACAGAAATGTCAGCCGCGGGCAGCACTAGCCTATCAGAGCCCTCGGCCCACGGCAGTAGCCTATCAGAGCCCTCGGCCCACAGCAGAATCCTGGGCCCGTTGAGCTGTGTGTGAGGTGTCGCTCCAGCAACATGGGCCGAGGACAATCGAAGGCGACAAGGTGACTGTTGTCTGCCGCCCGCTGGACTGTGTGTGTCTGAATAAGACTGTGTGTGTCTGTGTCTCTCTCTGTGTGTGTGTGTGTGTGTGTGTGTGTGTGTGTGTGTGTGTGTGTGTGTGTGTGTGTGTGTGTGTGTGTGTGTGTGTGTGTGTGTGTGTGTGTGTGTGTGTGTGTGTGTGTGTGTGTGTGTGTGTGTGTGCAGTGCTCAGCTGTGTCACACTGGTCCCATGGGGCATCGTATCTTCACGTCTGTAGGAGGGCAACTAGTAACACATGATGCCCACCAAAACTACACTGAACACAAATAGAAATATGTAAAGAGTTGGTCCCATGTTTCATGAGCTGAAATAAAAGATCCCAGAAATGTTCCATATGCACAATTTTGTTTACATCCCTGTTAGTCAGCATTTCTCCATTGCCAAGATAATCCATCCACCTGACAGGTGTGGCACATCAAGAAGCTGATTAAACAACATGATCATTACACAGGTGCACCTTGTGCTGTGGACAAGCCTGCAACCTTTACCTTACACAAATCTCCCTCCATCCCTCCCTCCTTCCCTCTCCCTCCCTTCTTCCCTCCCTCCTTCCTTCCCTCCCTCCCTTCTTCCCTCCCTCCCTTCTTCCCTCCCTCCTTCCTTCTTCCCTCCCTCCTTCCCTCCCTCCTTCCCTCCCTCCCTCCCTCCCTCCCTCCCTCCCTCCCTTCTCTCCCTCCCTCCCTCCTTCCCTTCCTCCTTCCTTCTCTCCCTCCTTCCCTCCCTCCTTCCTTCCCTGCCTCCTTCCTTCCTTCCCTCCTTCCCTCCCTCCTTCCTTCCCTCCCTCCTTCCCTCCCTCCCTCCTTCCCTCTCCCTCCCTCCCTCCTTCCCTCCCTCCCTCCCTCACTCCTTCTCTCCCTCCTTCCCTCCCTCCCTCCTTCCCTCCCTCCCTCCCTCCCTCCCTGCCTCCTCCCTCCTTCCTTCCCTCTCTCCCTCCTTCCCTCTCCCTCCCTCCTTCCCTCTCCCTCCCTCCTTCCCCCTTCACTCCCTCCTTCCCCCCTCCCTCCCTCCTTCCCTCCCTCCTTCCTTCCCTCCCTCCCTCCTTCCTTCCCTCCCACCGCTCACCACCTAAAACAGCATTTGGTTATTTGGTTAGGTTCACACACTCACTCTGACACCCTCTCTCTCTCTCTCTCTCTCTCTCTCTCTCTCTCTCTCTCTCTCACACACACACACACACACACACACACACACACACACACACACACACACACACACACACACACACACACACACACACACACTTTCACACCATTAAGTTACACAAGGCTTCCCCACAGAACCAAAACATCTTGCAGTTCCGCCACAATTAATTGGGCATCTGACCTTGCCCCTGGTGAAGGCTCGTTTGCTGCCAGAGAGAAGGGGGGAGAACCCATTTCCACAATACATTCCTTCCTCTCCTGACGGCCAGAGCCCTTTCATATTGACAGGCAGGGTGGGGTGAGATGGATTGTGGGCCGTTGGAGGGAGACACCTGTTGAGAGACTGGCAGGCAGGAGTGGTGGGGGGATATCTGTCAGTCAGTGGTAGGATGACAGGGGCTGATTCATGGAGCGCTGACTGGTGGGGTCATCTTTAGAGGAACCCCTTATAGTGTCTTAGGGGGGACGGTGGGGTACAGGGGGAGGGTTTGTGAAGCGTAGCGTCCTTTCTATTTGAAGTATCCGCGTGGCTGCTGGAACACAGACGCTTAGTGCCACAGCACGATCCTCTCAGGGGCTCTACGGAGGCCCTAGGGGGCCCACACAACCTTACCCAATCAGACAGCTGTTGGGGACCGTCCGTCTGTCTGGCAGTTGGATGGTCTTTCTGTTGATCTGTCTGTCGATTGGTTGGTTGGATGGTCTGTCTGTTCTGTTTATCTGTCTGTCGATTGGTTGGTTGGATGGTCTGTCTGTTCTGTTGATCTGTCTGTCGGTCGGTTGGTTGGATGGTCTTTCTGTTCTGTTGATCTGTCTGTCGATTGGTTGGTTGGATGGTCTGTCTGTTCTGTTGATCTGTCTGTCGATTGGTTGGTTGGTTGGTTGTTCTGTTGATCTGTCTGTCGGTTGGTTGGTTGGTTGTTCTGTTGATCTGTCTGTCAGTTGGTTGGATGGATGGTCTGTCTGTTCTGTTGATCTGTCTGTCGATTGGTTGGTTGGATGGTCTGTCTGTTCTGTTGATCTGTCTGTCGATTGGTTGGTTGGTTGGTTGTTCTGTTGATCTGTCTGTCTGTCGGTTGGTTGGTTGGTTGTTCTGTTGATCTGTCTGTCGGTCGGTTGGTTGGTTGTTGGTTGGTTGGTTGGTTGGTTGGTTGTTCTGTTGATCTGTCTGTCGGTTGGTTGGTTGGTTGTTCTGTTGATCTGTCTGTCGGTTGGTTGGATGGTCTTTCTGTTCTGTTAATCTGTCTGCCTGTTTCTCTCTGTGTGTCTGGTGTCTATCTGTCTGTCTCTCTGTCTGTCTTAGTGTCGCTGAGAGTTGTGTAACTTAACTAACCCCAAACCCTCCCCCCAAACTTTTTCTTATATAATATAGCATTTTTTTCATTACGGTATTGAAAATCCTACCATCTGTATTTCACAATACCCCGGTATACGGTATATAACCGGCCAAGACTAGTGGTTGAATAATGACAATTAAAGCATTAATCAAATGTGTAGCTCCCTGGTTCTGAGAATGATCAATCCTTCGCAGTACAGATTATTCCGTGGGTTGTTGTAGGCCGGGCATTAGTGGTTGAGAGACCTTCTCTCCCATGCCTTCTACAAATGGGTGTGATGTCTTTAAAAACACTTTAAATGTCCAAGTACATCACGAGGTGAGAGACCTTAGTTGGACAGAATTTGTTTTGCTTCCGTTTCTCAACTAGCCTTCACTATAAACACCCATCTCAGAGCCCCCTAGCACAACGCCCTTCACCTATCAGCCTCTCTTCACCGATCAGCCTCTCTTCACCTATCAGCCTCTCTTCACCGATCAGCCTCTCTTCACCGATCAGCCTCTCTTCACCGATCAGCCTCTCTTCACCGATCAGCCTCCCTTCACCTAACAGCCTCCCTTCACCTAACAGCCTCCCTTCACCGATCAGCCTCTCTTCACCGATCAGCCTCTCTTCACCGATCAGCCTCTCTTCACCGATCAGCCTCCCTTCACCTAACAGCCTCCCTTCACCGATCAGCCTCCCTTCATCTCCCTTCACCTATCAGCCTCCCTTCACCTATCAGCCTCCCTTCATCTCCCTTCACCCATCAGCCTCCCTTCATCTCCCTTCACCCATCAGCCTCCTAGCACCCCTCATCCCCACACCCCTCAACCATCAGCCTCCTAGCACCCCTCATCCCCACACCCCTCACCCATCAGCCTCCTCTCATCCCCCACCCCTCACCCATCAGCCTCCCAGAAGTCCTCACCCATCAGCCTCCTCTCATCCCCACACCCCTCACCCATCAGCCTCCTCTCATCCCCCACCCCTCACCCATCAGCCTCCCAGAAGTCCTCACCCATCAGCCTCCTAGCACCCCACACCCCTCACCCATCAGCCTCCCAGAAGTCCTCACCCCTCAACCATTTCTGGAGTGTCCTCTTGAAGGGAGAGGAGCAGATAATAAGAGAAGATTAGTGACAGACGTGTCTTTTAAGGGTTAGCTTGACATGGGGTTAAACACACACACACCGACCGACGGGCGCACACACAGACCGATGCACACACACACACACAGACCCGACGCACACACACACACACACACACACACACACAAGCCATTATCTCTTCTCAGTCTTCGTCAGCTGGCCCGACACATTAGCAAATAGTCACATCCCACCACCCGAGAAGAAAAGCTGTAGTGACTATGTTTGTCCCCACAAAAAAATCAAACTATAAAATGTCTCCTGATTTGCAGGCCTTAAGCGTTTAGTTTACCTAATAGTTCACATCAACGCATCAGTTCTGCCGTAATGCTCTGTGACAAAGACCTGGTTTTGTGTCATGTTTCATATGACGTCTATGACTTCCAGACTGAGTCCCAAATGGAACCTAATTCCCTTTTATAGTACACTGCTTTTGACTAGGGCCCCTGGGGAATAGGGTGCCAGGTCCCATTGGGCCCTGTTCAAAAGTAGTGCACTATAAAGGGAATAGGGTGCCAGGTCCCATTGGGCCCTGCTCAAAAGTAGTGCACTATAAAGGGAATAGGGTGCCAGGTCCCATTGGGCCCTGTTCAAAAGTAGTGCACTATAAAGGGAATAGGGTGCCAGGTCCCATTGGGCCCTGTTCAAAAGTAGTGCACTATAAAGGGAATAGGGTGCCAGGTCCCATTGGGCCCTGTTCAAAAGTAGTGCACTATAAAGGGAATAGGGTGCCAGGTCCCATTGGGCCCTGCTCAAAAGTAGTGCACTATAAAGGGAATAGGGTGCCAGGTCCCATTGGGCCCTGCCCAAAAGTAGTGTACTATAAAGGGAATAGGGTGCCAGGTCCCATTGGGCCCTGCTCATAAGTAGTGCACTATAAAGGGAATAGGGTGCCAGGTCCCATTGGGCCCTGCTTAAAAGTAGTGCACTATAAAGGGAATAGGGTGCCAGGTGCCATTGGGCTCTGGTCTAAAGTAGTGCACTATAAAGGGAATAGGGTGCCAGGTCCCATTGGGCCCTGTTCAAAAGTAGTGCACTATAAAGGGAATAGGGTGCCAGGTCCCATTGGGCCCTGCTCAAAAGTAGTGCACTATAAAGGGAATAGGGTGCCAGGTCCCATTGGGCCCTGCTTAAAAGTAGTGCACTATAAAGGGAATAGGGTGCCAGGTGAAATTGGGCTCTGGTCTAATGTAGTGCACTATAAAGGGAATAGGGTGCCAGGTACCATTGGGCTCTGGTCTAAAGTAGTGCACTATAAAGGGAATAGGGTGCCAGGTCCCATTGGGCCCTGCTCAAAAGTAGTGCACTATAAAGGGAATAGGGTGCCAGGTCCCATTGGGCCCTGCTCAAAAGTAGTGCACTATAAAGGGAATAGGGTGCCAGGTCCCATTGGGCCCTGCTTAAAAGTAGTGCACTATAAAGGGAATAGGGTGCCAGGTCCCATTGGGCTCTGCTCAAAAGTAATGCACTATAAATGGAATAGGGGGCCAGGTCCCATTGGGCCCTGCTCAAAAGTAGTGCACTATAAAGGGAATAGGGTGCCAGGTCCCATTGGGCCCTGCTCAAAAGTAGTGCACTATAAAGGGAATAGGGTGCCAGGTCCCATTGGGCCCTGCTCAAAAGTAGTGCACTATAAAGGGAATAGGGTGCCAGGTCCCATTGGGCCCTGCTCAAAAGTAGTGCACTATAAAGGGAATAGGGTGCCAGGTCCCATTGGGCCCTGCTCAAAAGTAGTGCACTATAAAGGGAATAGGGTGCCAGGTCCCATTGGGCCCTGGTTAAAAGTAGTGCACTATAAAGGGAATAGGGTGCCAGGTGCCATTGGGCTCTGGTCTAAAGTAGTGCACTATAAAGGGAATAGGGTGCCAGGTCCCATTGGGCCCTGCTCAAAAGTAGTGCACTATAAAGGGAATAGGGTGCCAGGTCCCATTGGGCCCTGGTTAAAAGTAGTGCACTATAAAGGGAATAGGGTGCCAGGTGCCATTGGGCTCTGGTCTAAAGTAGTGCACTATAAAGGGAATAGGGTGCCAGGTCCCATTGGGCCCTGCTCAAAAGTAGTGCACTATAAAGGGAATAGGGTGCCAGGTGCCATTGGGCTCTGGTCTAAAGTAGTGCACTATAAAGGGAATGAAAGCTACAGGGATACTGTAGACTAGTGGTTCTCCTAGTGAAAGCTACAGGGATACTGTAGGCTAGTGGTTCTCCTAGTGAAAGCTACAGGGATACTGTAGACTAGTGGTTCTCCTAGTGAAAGCTACAGGGATACTGTAGGCTAGTGGTTCTACTAGTGAAAGCTACAGGGATACTGTAGGCTAGTGGTTCTACTAGTGAAAGCTACAGGGATACTGTAGACTAGTGGTTCTCCTAGTGAAAGCTACAGGGATACTGTAGACTAGTGGTTCTCCTAGTGAAAGCCACAGGGATACTGTAGACTAGTGGTTCTCCTAGTGAAAGCTACAGGGATACTGTAGGCTAGTGGTTCTCCTAGTGAAAGCTACAGATGTCAGGGATACTGTAGACTAGTGGTTATCCTAGTGAAAGCTACAGGGATACTGTAGACTAGTGGTTCTCCTAGTGAAAGCTACAGGGATACTGTAGACTAGTGGTTCTACTAGTGAAAGCTACAGGGATACTGTAGGCTAGTGGTTCTCCTAGTGAAAGCTACAGGGATACTGTAGACTAGTGGTTATCCTAGTGAAAGCTACAGGGATACTGTAGGCTAGTGGTTCTCCTAGTGAAAGCTACAGATGTCAGGGATACTGTAGGCTAGTGGTTCTCCTAGTGAAAGCTACAGATGTCAGGGATACTGTAGGCTAGTGGTTCTCCTAGTGAAAGCTACAGATGTCAGGGATACTGTAGGCTAGTGGTTCTCCTAGTGAAAGCTACAGGGATACTGTAGACTAGTGGTTCTCCTAGTGAAAGCTACAGATGTCAGGGATAATGTAGGCTAGTGGTTCTCCTAGTGAAAGCTACAGATGTCAGGGATACTGTAGGCTAGTGGTTCTCCTAGTGAAAGCTACAGATGTCAGGGATACTGTAGGCTAGTGGTTCTCCTAGTGAAAGCTACAGGGATACTGTAGACTAGTGGTTCTCCTAGTGAAAGCTACAGATGTCAGGGATACTGTAGGACTCAGTGGTTCTCCATAGTGAAAGCTACAGTGGGATACTGTAGGCTAGTGGTTCTCCTAGTGAAAGCTACAGGGATACTGTAGACTAGTGGTTCTCCTATTGAAAGCTACAGATGTCAGGGATACTGTAGGCTAGTGGTTCTCCTAGTGAAAGCTACAGGGATACTGTAGGCTAGTGGTTCTACTAGTGAAAGCTACAGGGATACTGTAGGCTAGTGGTTCTCCTAGTGAAAGCCACAGGGATACTGTAGACTAGTGGTTCTCCTAGTGAAAGCTACAGATGTCAGGGATACTGTAGTCTAGTGGTTCTCCTAGTGAAAGCTACAGATGTCAGGGATACTGTAGGCTAGTGGTTCTCCTAGTGAAAGCTACAGGGATACTGTAGACTAGTGGTTCTCCTAGTGAAAGCTACAGGGATACTGTAGACTAGTGGTTCTCCTAGTGAAAGCTACAGGGATACTGTAGACTAGTGGTTCTACTAGTGAAAGCTACAGATGTCAGGGATACTGTAGACTAGTGGTTCTCCTAGTGAAAGCTACAGGGATACTGTAGACTAGTGGTTCTCCTAGTGAAAGCTACAGGGATACTGTAGACTAGTGGTTCTCCTAGTGAAAGCTACAGGGATACTGTAGACTGGTGGTTCTCCTAGTGAAAGCTACAGATGTCAGGGATACTGTAGACTAGTGGTTCTCCTAGTGAAAGCTACAGATGTCAGGAATACTGTAGGCTAGTGGTTCTCCTAGTGAAAGCTACAGATGTCAGGGATACTGTAGGCTAGTGGTTCTCCTAGTAAAAGCTACAGATGTCAGGGATACTGTAGGCTAGTGGTTCTCCTAGTGAAAGCTACAGATGTCAGGGATACTGTAGGCTAGTGGTTCTCCTAGTGAAAGCTACAGATGTCAGGGATACTGTAGGCTAGTGGTTCTCCTAGTGAAAGCTACAGGGATACTGTAGACGAGTGGTTCTCCTAGTGAAAGCTACAGATGTCAGGGATAATGTAGGCTAGTGGTTCTCCTAGTGAAAGCTACAGATGTCAGGGATACTGTAGGCTAGTGGTTCTCCTAGTGAAAGCTACAGATGTCAGGGATACTGTAGGCTAGTGGTTCTCCTAGTGAAAGCTACAGGGATACTGTAGACTAGTGGTTCTCCTAGTGAAAGCTACAGATGTCAGGGATACTGTAGGCTAGTGGTTCTCCTAGTGAAAGCTACAGGGATACTGTAGGCTAGTGGTTCTCCTAGTGAAAGCTACAGGGATACTGTAGACTAGTGGTTCTCCTATTGAAAGCTACAGATGTCAGGGATACTGTAGGCTAGTGGTTCTCCTAGTGAAAGCTACAGGGATACTGTAGGCTAGTGGTTCTACTAGTGAAAGCTACAGGGATACTGTAGGCTAGTGGTTCTCCTAGTGAAAGCTACAGGGATACTGTAGACTAGTGGTTCTCCTAGTGAAAGCCACAGGGATACTGTAGACTAGTGGTTCTCCTAGTGAAAGCTACAGGGATACTGTAGACTAGTGGTTCTCCTAGTGAAAGCTACAGATGTCAGGGATACTGTAGTCTAGTGGTTCTCCTAGTGAAAGCTACAGATGTCAGGGATACTGTAGGCTAGTGGTTCTCCTAGTGAAAGCTACAGGGATACTGTAGACTAGTGGTTCTCCTAGTGAAAGCTACAGGGATACTGTAGGCTAGTGGTTCTCCTAGTGAAAGCTACAGATGTCAGGGATACTGTAGTCTAGTGGTTCTCCTAGTGAAAGCTACAGGGATACTGTAGACTAGTGGTTCTCCTAGTGAAAGCTACAGGGATACTGTAGGCTAGTGGTTCTCCTAGTGAAAGCTACAGGGATACTGTAGACTAGTGGTTATCCTAGTGAAAGCTACAGGGATACTGTAGGCTAGTGGTTTTCCTAGTGAAAGCTACAGGGATACTGTAGACTAGTGGTTCTCCTAGTGAAAGCTACAGGGATACTGTAGACTAGTGGTTCTACTAGTGAAAGCTACAGGGATACTGTAGACTAGTGGTTCTCCTAGTGAAAGCTACAGATGTCAGGGATACTGTAGGCTAGTGGTTCTCCTAGTGAAAGCTACAGGGATACTTTAGGCTAGTGGTTCTCCTAGTGAAAGCTACAGGGATACTGTAGACTAGTGGTTCTCCTAGTGAAAGCTACAGATGTCAGGGATACTGTAGGCTAGTGGTTCTCCTAGTGAAAGCTACAGGGATACTGTAGACTGGTGGTTCTCCTAGTGAAAGCTACAGATGTCAGGGATACTGTAGACTAGTGGTTCTCCTAGTGAAAGCTACAGGGATACTGTAGGCTAGTGGTTCTCCTAGTGAAAGCTACAGATGTCAGGGATACTGTAGACTAGTGGTTCTCCTAGTGAAAGCTACAGATGTCAGGAATACTGTAGGCTAGTGGTTCTCCTAGTGAAAGCTACAGGGATACTGTAGACTAGTGGTTCTCCTAGTGAAAGCTACAGATGTCAGGGATACTGTAGGCTAGTGGTTCTCCTAGTGAAAGCTACAGGGATACTGTAGGCTAGTGGTTCTCCTAGTGAAAGCTACAGATGTCAGGGATACTGTAGGCTAGTGGTTCTCCTAGTGAAAGCTACAGATGTCAGGGATACTGTAGTCTAGTGGTTCTCCTAGTGAAAGCTACAGATGTCAGGGATACTGTAGGCTAGTGGTTCTCCTAGTGAAAGCTACACATTGTTGTAGCCCTGAACTAGCTCGCCCTGATTCACCTAGTCAAGAGCTTGATGATATGTTGACAAATCAAATCAAATGTTATTGGTCACGTACACATATTTAGCAGATGTTATTGAGGGTGTAGTGAAATGATTGTGTTCCAACAACAGTGCAGTAGTATCTAACAATACACAACAATACACACATCTAAAAGTAAAAGAATGGAATTAAGAAATATATAAATATTAGGACGAGTGGAGTGGCATTGACTAGAATATAGTAGAATAGAATAGTGTAATAGAAGGTGTTAGCTTCATTAACAGCTCAGTGTAATAGAGACGGTGTTAGCGTCATTAACAGCTCAGTGTAATATAGAAGGTGTTAGCTTCATTAACAGCTCAGTGTAATATAGAAGGTGTTAGCTTCATTAACAGCTCAGTGTAATTAGAGAAGGTGTTAGCTTCATTAACAACTCAGTGTAATTAGAGAAGGTGTTAGCTTCATTAACAGCTCAGTGTAATAGAGAAGGTGTTAGCTTCATTAACAGCTCAGTGCCAAGTTAACAGCAGGGCTGGCTGTTTTAACACTCACTACTGAGTTACAAACTACCTGTGGAAGCACACATCAGCACAAGAACTGTTCGTCGGGAGCTTCATGAAACGGGTTTCCATGGTCGAGCAGCTGCACACAAGCCTAAGATCACCATGTGCAATGCCAAGCATCGGCTGGAGTGGTGTAAAGCTCGCAGTGGAAACACATTCTCTGGAGTGATGAGCTGTATCACGCTTCACCATCTGGCAGTCAGACGGACAAATCTGGGTTTGGCAGATTAGGGTCGAGCATACAGTTAGCAGTGTGGTTAAGGTTAGGCGTACAGTTAGCAGTGTGGTTAGGGTTAGGCATACAGATAGTGGTTAAGGTTAGGCATACAGATAGCAGTGTGGTTAAGGTTAGGCATACAGATAGTGGTTAAGGTTAGGCATACAGATAGCAGTGTGGTTAAGTTTAGGCATACAGATAGCAGTGTGGTTAAGGTTAGGCATACAGATAGTAGTGTGGTTAAGGTTAGGCATACAGATAGTAGTGTGGTTAAGGTTAGGCATACAGATAGCAGTGTGGTTAGGGTTAGGCATACAGTTAGCAGTGTGGTTAAGGTTAGGCATACAGATAGCAGTGTGGTTAAGGTTAGGCATACAGATAGCAGTGTGGTTAAGGTTAGGCATACAGATAGCAGTGTGGTTAAGGTTAAGGTTAGGCATACAGATAGCAGTGTGGTTAAGGTTAGGCATACAGATAGCAGTGTGGTTAGGGTTAGGCATACAGTTAGCAGTGTGGTTAAGGTTAGGCATACAGATAGCAGTGTGGTTAAGGTTAGGGTTAGGCATACAGATAGCAGTGTGGTTAAGGTTAGGGTTAGGCATACAGATAGCAGTGTGGTTAAGGTTAGGCATACAGATAGCAGTGTGGTTAAGGTTAAGGTTAGGCATACAGATATCAGTGTGGTTAAGGTTAGGCATACAGATAGCAGTGTGGTTAAGGTTAGGGTTAGGCATACAGATAGCAGTGTGGTTAAGGTTAGGCATACATATAGCAGTGTGGTTAAGGTTAGGGTTAGGCATACAGATAGCAGTGTGGTTAAGGTTAGGCATACAGATAGCAGTGTGGTTAAGGTTAGGCATACAGATAGCAGTGTGGTTAAGGTTAGGCATACAGATAGCAGTGTGGTTAAGGTTAGGCATACAGATAGCAGTGTGGTTAAGGTTAGGCATACAGATAGCAGTGTGGTTAAGGTTAGGCATACAGTTAGCAGTGTGGTTAAGGTTAAGGTTAGGCATACAGATAGCAGTGTGGTTAGGGTTAGGCATACAGATATCAGTGTGGTTAAGGTTAGGCATACAGATAGCAGTGTGGTTAAGGTTAAGGTTAGGCATACAGATAGCAGTGTGGTTAAGGTTAGGCATACATATAGCAGTGTGGTTAGGGTTAGGCATACAGATAGCAGTGTGGTTAAGGTTAGGGTTAGGCATACAGATAGCAGTGTGGTTAAGGTTAGGTATACAGATAGCAGTGTGGTTAAGGTTAGGCATACAGATAGCAGTGTGGTTAGGGTTAGGCATACAGTTAGCATTGTGGTTAAGGTTAGGCATACAGATAGCAGTGTGGTTAAGGTTAAGGTTAGGCATACAGATAGCAGTGTGGTTAAGGTTAGGGTTAGGCATACAGATAGCAGTGTGGTTAAGGTTAGGGTTAGGCATACAGATAGCAGTGTGGTTAAGGTTAGGGTTAGGCATACAGATAGCAGTGTGGTTAAGGTTAGGCATACAGATAGCAGTGTGGTTAGGGTTAGGCATACAGATAGCAGTGTGGTTAATGTTAGGGTTAGGCATACAGATAGCAGTGTGGTTAAGGTTAGGTATACAGATAGCAGTGTGGTTAAGGTTAGGCATACAGATAGCAGTGTGGTTAAGGTTAGGCATACAGATAGCATTGTGGTTAAGGTTAGGCATACAGATAGCAGTGTGGTTAAGGTTAGGGTTAGGCATACAGATAGCATTGTGGTTAAGGTTAGGGTTAGGCATACAGATAGCAGTGTGGTTAAGGTTAGGCATACAGATAGCAGTGTGGTTAAGGTTAGGCATACAGTTAGCAGTGTGGTTAAGGTTAGGCATACATATAGCAGTGTGGTTAAGGTTAGGCATACAGATAGCAGTGTGGTTAAGGTTAGGCATACAGATAGTAGTGTGGTTAAGGTTAGGCATACAGATAGCAGTGTGGTTAAGGTTAGGCATACAGTTAGCAGTGTGGTTAAGGTTAGGCATACAGATAGCAGTGTGGTTAAGGATAGGCATACAGATAGCAGTGTGGTTAGGTTAGGCATACAGATAGCAGTGTGGTTAAGGTTAGGCATACAGATAGCAGTGTGGTTAAGGTTAGGCATACAGATAGCAGTGTGGTTAAGGTTAGGCATACAGATAGCAGTGTGGTTAAGGTTAGGCATACAGATAGCAGTGTGGTTAAGGTTAGGCATACAGATAGCAGTGTGGTTAAGGTTAGGCATACAGATAGCAGTGTGGTTAAGGTTAAGCTTACAGATAGCAGTGTGGTTAAGGTTAGGGTTAGGCATACAGATAGCAGTGTGGTTAGGGTTAGGCATACAGATAGCAGTGTGGTTAAGGTTAGGGTTAGGCATACAGATAGCAGTGTGGTTAGGGTTAGGCATACAGATAGCAGTGTGGTTAGGGTTAGGCATACAGATAGCAGTGTGGTTAGGGTTAGGCATACAGTTAGCAGTGTGGTTAAGGTTAGGCATACAGTTAGCAGTGTGGTTAAGGTTAGGGTTAGGCATACAGATAGCAGTGTGGTTAAGGTTAAGGTTAGGCATACAGATAGCAGTGTGGTTAAGGTTAGGCATACAGATAGCAGTGTGGTTAAGGTTAGGCATACAGATAGCAGTGTGGTTAAGGTTAGGCATACAGATAGCAGTGTGGTTAAGGTTAGGCATACAGTTAGCAGTGTGGTTAAGGTTAGGCATACAGATAGCAGTGTGGTTAAGGTTAGGCATACAGTTAGCAGTGTGGTTAAGGTTAGGCATACAGATAGCAGTGTGGTTAGGGTTAGGCATACAGATAGCAGTGTGGTTAAGGTTAGGCATACAGTTAGCAGTGTGGTTAAGGTTAGGCATACAGATAGCAGTGTGGTTAGGGTTAGGGTTAGGCATACAGATAGCAGTGTGGTTAAGGTTAGGCATACAGTTAGCAGTGTGGTTAAGGTTAGGCATACAGATAGCAGTGTGGTTAAGGTTAGGCATACAGATAGCAGTGTGGTTAAGGTTAGGGTTAGGCATACAGATAGCAGTGTGGTTAAGGTTAGGGTTAGGCATACAGATAGCAGTGTGGTTAAGGTTAGGGTTAGGCATACAGATAGCAGTGTGGTTAAGGTTAGGCATACAGTCGGCATGTCAGTTAAGAACAAATTCTTATTTATAATCACGGCCTAGGAACAGTGGGTTAACTGCCTTGTTCAGGGGCAGAATGACAGATTTTTACCTTGTCAGCTCGGGGATTTGATCTTGCAACTTTTCGGTTACTAGTCCAATGCTCTAACCACTAAGCCTACCTGCCACCCCAGATTAAATGGTTGGTGAAAATATAATTTGCTATGCACTAAGATAAAAAATACGATAAGAACATTGTTTCCAGAGAAAAGTGATATATTATTTGGTATCTGGAAATGTTATCTGTCAGATTAAATAAAACTGAGTGGAATTTAGTTTTTTGGCACTCAATTCAATTCTTCTTCCTGTCACTCAAACTAAAATTGTAATTCTACATCCTGTGGGGTGTGGCCAATTTGAATTCTAATTTCAACTCATGATTTGAATGGGAGTCAATTCCAAAATTCTGAATTGAACCCTGCTTTATACCCTTTACACAAACAAACACACACACACACACACATATTCTCTCACACGCTTTACACACACACTAACACCCTTTACCACTAGCAGTGGTGTATGGAGATGCGCGTGAAGAATGGGGAATGTTTTTCTGTCTGTCTGGACCCTCCTGCCCTCTCTCTCACACACACACACACACACACACACACACACACACACACACACACACACACACACACACACACACACACACACACACACACACACCCCCCTGCCTTCTCTCATCTGGACGTTAACTCATTCTCGTGCCTCCCAGGCCTCTCAAGCCAGACGTGGTGAAACACCAGTGACAACGGCCACGTCGGGGGTTAACACCAATTACGACCGAGGTGTCACACTCCTGCTGCTAAAGCAAACACAGGCGCTTTGCTGTGTGTGTGTGTGTGTGTGTGTGTGTGTGTGTGTGTGTGTGTGTGTGTGTGTGTGTGTGTGTGTGTGTGTGTGTGTGTGTGTGTGTGTGTGTGTGTGTGTGTGTGTGTGTTAAAGCTCATTTTACAGTGTGATACTCTCAATCTCAGTAAATAAAGTCAACAGTCTCCACCTCCTCCTCTTCCCACTGCTTTGGGATGTACTGTAGATTCCTTGTCTTTTGCATTTCAAGGAGATTAAGCGAACCACACTGTCTCTATTTAAATGTGACAGGAAATATGAGAGAGCGGAGAGGGGAATAATTGGAGACACATGGCAGCTTTTATAAGGCTTTTTTTAACTTCCTGTTTGCATGTGCAGACTGGAAAAGGAAGAGTCATCCAATCCACGTAGAAATGTCAGACCATGCAGAAGATTTAATGCAGTATGATAGTAATGTAGTGCCTGTCGAATACACACACGCTCACACACCCCTACAGTACTGTGTGTCCATAGATCTGTACTTGCTTAGTGTTTATGAACGGCTTCTCTGCTAATTTAACTCCTTAATTTATTAAGATACAAATTGACATTGATTTGTTCTGCAGGCATAGAAATCAACTTAGTACTACAAAGTTATATTTGGTGTTCCCCAAAGGTCAGTGCTTGGACCCCTGCTGTTCTCGCTTCTGAGTCCCAAATAGCGTCCTATCCCCTATGTAGTGCATTAGTTTTGACTATAGTAGGTGCTATTTGTTACGCAGCCTTGGAATGTTGCTCAGAGGCCATGGAGATTCTCTGTTTGGTTTGTTCCCCTCATAGAGTAGTAAGGGATAAACGCAGACGTTCTGTACATTACCCTGGACATAATGGAGGACGCAGCGGAGCCGACGGTAATTTACGGAATGGAGGCGTTTAATCCGCTTATACCAGCTGTCAAAGAAAACTATACTATAGCACACATTTACCGGTAAAAAAAATAAAAATAATAATAATATTTGTATTAGAGAATGTTCTCACCTTTTGGTTGCTTGAGATGCGACCCAGTCATTCATTCTTTACGTTCCGTTGCTATGGTCGCTGGCAACGTTCTTATCCCTTGCTAGCTAGCCAGCTAACTGACGGCTAACACAGTCAAGACCTCTGCAGACAAAATAACAGCAGAGTAGCTGTTTTCTATCGCCATTCATTTGGAAACATCCTAGGGACCATTCAAATGATGACAAAATAGCAGTTTGCTTAAAAACAGCTGGTGAAACTAAGAACGTGGGAGGATTTGACAGCATAGCGTCACTTGCGTCATGACTGTAACAGGACCATTCAAATTCATGTTCATCACTCAACATGTGAGGTGATCAGATGCTCCCCAAAAATATGTCTCTGCAACAACAACAAAAACTATGCTAGCTAGCTAAATGTTTTCTTGTTGGACCTGCGTTTACAATGTGTCCAATTTCTGTGCTTGTTGGTTTAAGCTTTCTTTGACCCTGTATATATACTGAACAAAAATATAAACACAACATGTTTACAATTTCTAAGATTTTGCTGAGTTACAGTTCATATAAGGAAATTAGTCAATTAAAATAAATTCATTAGGCCCTAATCTATGGATTTCACATGACTGGGCAGGGGTGCAGTCATGGGTGGGCGTGGGAGGACATAGGCCCACTCACTTGGGAGCCAGGCCCAGCCAATCAGTATGAGTTTTTCCCCACAAAAGAGCTTTATTACAGAGAAATATTCCTCACCACCCCCATAGGTGAAGAAGCCCGATATGGAGGTCCTGGGCTGGCGTGGTTACATGTGGTCTGCAGTTGTGAGACCGGTTGGACATACTGCCAAATTCTCTAAAAAGACGCCGGAGGCAGCTGGTAGAGAAATTAACATTCAATTCTCTGGCAACAGCTCTGATGGACATTCCAGCAGTCAGCATGCCAATGGCACGCTCCCTCAAAACTTGAGACATCTGTGGCATTGTGTTGTGTAACAACAAAACTGCACATTTTAAAGTGGCCTTTTATTGTCCCCAGCACAAGGTGCACCTGTGTAATGATCATGCTGTTTAATCAGCTGTCAGGTGGATGGATTATCTTGGCAAGGTGGAGATGCTCTCATAACAGGGATGTAAACAAATTTGTGCACAACATTTTTCAGAAATAAGCCTTTTATTTAGCCTTTATGGAACATTTCTGGGATCTTTTTTATTTCAGCTCATGAAAACACGGGACCAACTCTTTTTACATGTTGCGTTTATATTTTTGTTCAGTGTAGAATGCTTGCTTACTTGATCATGTTCTTCTTATTTTAATTTCTGGTGTGTGTTTGTTCTACCTTGTTATGCCAGTGCTACATTGATATTGATTACTGCATTGTTGGGTTTAGAAGAAATGCATTTCCCTTTTACTTTCACAGCATGTGACATTACAACTTGCAACTTGGATGTGTAGGTGCGTATAATTGCGTCACGATTTCAAGGAGTTCCGATATCGTTTCCCAACTGTCCCATTATCTGGTTTTAATGTCCATTCTAGAATGCTCTTCTAGCCAATCAGAAAGGAGTATTCAACAATGATGTTGGTTCTAAGCTCTAATTTATCCCTCACTGGTTTTGATTTACGTGTGTGTTACTGAGCTGGCGATGGCGTGGGCAGACCTATCGTCAATGTTCCTTCAGAGTTTTTTCATCACTGAGCAAATTTCAGGTCTGCTGAGCGTAAACTTGAATGTTCGGTGAAAATTCTGTGCAGCTTCCGGTGCGCGTTTGCTATGAAAAACTGAGGCTGTACCCGCTTTAAGTTAGTTTTAACGCTGGTCAAGAAGGCTACTGTGGCTATTTGATCATAATGTAGGTCTACCAGAGTGGCCTACCATCAAAAACAATGGGAGAAAATGCTTCCCGTAACATTTTAACATGGAAATAGCTGTTCTATCATTCAGCCTACAGTAGCAGCCAATGTGTGGGGTTCAATGTAGACCTACATTCCATGAGATTTTACAAAACAAACCATGCAGGGCTTGACATTAACCTGTTTATGCACGTGTCCTTCAGACAAGGAGTGACAAAGTTATGTTGATTGATGCAAGAAACCACTTTACAAAATAAAATGCATTATTATTCCCATACCATTATTACAGAGAATCAGACAAATTATGCTACCCTCTGCCTATTGGCTACTTAGCTTATTCAGGCCTGTATCAAGATACAACACTGCCCCTTTAAGACAAAAACAAAATCTCTTTACATTACTTGCTTTTCAAACAGGTCTCGAAATGTACATGTTTTGTACCCTTGTAGAAAGCAATCACTCCCCTATTGCTATTACCCATAACTGGGCTAATAACTCACTAACTAGCACGTGGCTACATGTAGCTCTCACTTTGATCTCAAAATAAGGCATCTGCCCACGACCGCTCATGCTGTAAACACAGTCCAGTTCAAAGTAAATGGCACAGATCCATATATGGCAATGGTCTATTTGCATACAGGCCTACTGCAGCTCTGATTGGTTATGCCGTACCGCTCTGCTGAGTAGTGAGTGTCAATGCAATAGAATCCTACTCTGATGCGTTCTGCCTTCTACAAAATCTCTTTATAGTTTTTGTTTCGTTATGTTGTATTGAAAGTGGCTAATATTGCATTGATTCGATGACATTTGCCACAGTAAAGGGAAACGTTGATCGTGTTAACAGAGAAAATTCTAGAAAGTTGAGTAAAGTTTAATCTCGTGCTTTTCTGCGTGCCCTGATATTTCTGCTGCACGGCTTCCTGGGAGCTGCACGAACACGCCAGGCTAGGACCAGGCTAGGACCAGGCTAGGACCAGGCTAGGACCAGGCTAGGTAATAGCTTACAGGAAACATTGACTATGATGCATTGTGTATCTATTAACAACATAACCTGTACTTAGCAAACCACTTCATATAGTCCTGGGATACATGTGGAACTAATCTGGCTTTGTTTTGTACCTAGAGACAACATGAGACCACAGATTTCCTTTATCATACGGAACTAATCTGGCTTTGTTTTGTACCTAGAGACAACATGAGACCACAGATTTCCTTTATCATACGGAACTAATCTGGCTTTGTTTTGTACCTAGAGACAACATGAGACCACAGATTTCCTTTATCATACGGAACTAATCTGGCTTTGTTTTGTACCTAGAGACAACATGAGACCACAGATTTCCTTTATCATACGGGACTAATCTGGCTTTGTTTTGTACCTAGAGACAACATGAGACCACAGATTTCCTTTATCATACGGAACTAATCTGGCTTTGTTTTGTACCTAGAGACAACATGAGACCACAGATTTCCTTTATCATACGGAACTAATCTGGCTTTGTTTTGTACCTAGAGACAACATGAGACCACAGATTTCCTTTATCATACGGAACTAATCTGGCTTTGTTTTGTACATAGAGACAACATGAGACCACAGATTTCCTTTATCATACGGAACTAATCTGGCTTTGTTTTGTACCTAGAGACAACATGAGACCACAGAATGGAAACTGCCATTATCTCAACAGCCAATCTATTGTGTGTGTGTGTGCGTCAACGTCAAATTTTCTAAAATGTAGTCATTAATTCCGTAGGGTTTAGGGTTGGGATTAGTTATTGGATTGGTTAAAACCCACTAATAAAACTAGTCCAAAACACCCTGCCTGATGGTACAGCTGAAGTCTGAAGTTTACATACACTTTAGCCAAATACATTTAAACTCAGTTTTTCACAATTCCTGACATTTAATCCTAGTAAAAATTCCCTGTCTTAGGTCAGTTAGGATCACCACTTTATTTTAAGAATGTGAAATGTCAGAATAATAGTAGAGAGAATGATTTATTTCAGCTTTTATTTCTTTCATCACATTCCCAGTGGGTCAGAAGTTTACATGCACTCAATTAGTATTTGGTAGCATTGCCTTTAAATTGTTAAACTTGGGTCAAACGTTTCGGGTATCCTTCCACAAGCTTCCCACAATAAGTTGGGTGAATTTTGGCCCATTCCTCCTGACAGAGCTGGTGTAACTGAGTCAGGTTTGTAGGCCTCCTTGCTCGCACACGCTTTCTCAGTTCAACCCACACATTTTCTATAGGATTGAGGTCAGGGCTTTGTGATGGCCACTCCAATACATTGACTTTGTTGTCCTGAAGCCATTTTGCCACAACTTTGGAAGTATGCTTGGGGTCATTGTCCATTTTAGAAGACCCATTTGCGACCAAGCTTTAACTTCCTGACTGATGTTGCTTCAATATATCCACATAATTTTCCTGCCTCATGATGCCGTCTATTTTGTGAAGTGCACCAGTCCCTCCTGCAGCAAAGCACCACCACAACATGATGCTGCCACCCCCGTGCTTCACGGTTGGGATGGTGTTCTTCGGCTTGCAAGCCTCCCCCTTTATCCTCCAAACATAACAATGGTCATTATGGCCAAACAGTTCTATTTTTGTTTCATCAGACCAGAGGACATTTCTCCAAAAAGTACAATCTTTGTCCCCATGTGCAGTTGCAAACCGTAGTCTGGCTTTTTTATGAAGATTTTGGAGCAGTGGCTTCTTCCTTGCTGAGCGGCCTTTCAGGTTATGTCGATATAAGACTCGTTTTACTGTGGATATAGATACTTTTGTACCTGTTTCCTCCAGCATCTTCACAAGGTCCTTTGTTGTTGTTCTAGGATTGATTTGCACTTTTCACACCAAAGTACGTTCATCTCTAGGAGACAGAACGCGTCTCCTTCCTGAGCGGTATGACGGCTGCGTGGTCCCATGGTGTTAATGCTTGCGTACTATTGTTTGTACAGATGAACGTGGTACCTTCAGGCGTTTGGAAATTGCTCCCAAGGATGAACCGGACTTGTGGAGTTCTACAATTTATTTTCTGAGGTCTTAGCTGATTTCTTTAGATTTTCCCATGATGTCAAGCAAAGAGGCACTGAGTTTGAAGGTAGGCCTTGAAATAAATCCACAGGTACACCTCCAATTGACTCAAATTATGTCAATTAGCCTATCAGAAGCTTCTAAAGCCATGACACTATTTTCTGGAATTTTCCAAGCTGTTTAAAGGCACAGTCAACTTAGTGTATGTAAACTTCTGACCCACTGGAATTGTGATACAGTGAATTATAAGTGAATTAATCTGTCTGTAAACAATTGTTGGAAAAGTTACTTGTGTCATGCACGAAGTAGATGTCCTAACCGACTTGCCAAAACTATAGTTTGTTAACAAGAAATGTGTGGAGTGGTTGAAAAATGAGTTTTAATGACTCCAACCTAAGTGTATGTGAACTCCGACTTCAACTGTAAGCAGTCTCCCGACATCCTGCTTTCCTGGACAGATGTTGAATTTCACAATGGATTTTGTGTGTGTGTGTGTGTGTGTGTGTGTGTGTGTGTGTGTGTGTGTGTGTGTGTGTGTGTGTGTGTGTGTGTGTGTGTGTGTGTGTGTGTGTTTTTCTCTCGCCCCATCCCTCTCAGACCACCTTTACATTGTTGAAGTCTAATGACTAGGAGATGTAATGTCTTCTCTTAGAATGCAGTGATTCATAGTAAATAATTTCATGAAGTCAGTCCTAATTCACTGTGGTTAGTAGATCAACATTGGTGAGACGCCCCTCTCTCTCTCTTCTCTCTCTCTCTTCTCTCTCTCTCTTGTCTCTCTCTATTTCCTCTCTCTGTCTCTCTCTCTATTTCCTCTCTCTGTCTCTCTCTCTTTCCTCTCTCTCGCTCTCTCTCTCTCTCTCTCTCTCTGTCTCTCTCTGTCTCTCTCTCTCTCTCTCTCTCTGTCTCTCTCTCTGTCTCTCTCTCTGTCTCTCTCTCTCTCTCTCTCTGTCTCTCTCTCTCTCTCTCTCTCTCTCTCTCTCTCTCTCTCTCTCTCTCTCTCTCTCTCTCTCTCTCTCTCTCTCTCTCTCTCTCTCTCTCTCTCTCTCTCTCTCTCTCTCTCTCTCTCTCTCTCTCTCTCTCTCTTTCTCTCTCTCTCTCTCTCTCTCTCTCTCTCTCTCTCTCTCTCTCTCTCTCTCTCTCTCTCTCTCTCTTTTCTCTCTCTCTCTCTCTCTCTCTCTCTCTCTCTCTCTCTCTCTCACACTCGTATCTCTCTCTCTCTCTCAATTCAATTAAAATCAATGTAATGGCTTTATTGGGCATGGGAAACATGTGTTAACATTGCCAAAGCAAGTGAAGTAGATATTAAACAAAAGTGAAATAAACAATAAAAATGAACAGTAAACATTACACTCACAAACGTTCCAAAAGAATAAAGACATTTCAAATGTCATATTATGTCTATATACAGTGTTGTAATGATGTGCAAATAGTTAAGTACAAAAGGGAAAATAAATAAACACAAATATGGGTTGTATTTATGGTGTTTGTTCTTCACTGGTTGACCTTTTCTTGTGGCAAAGGTCACAAATCTTGCTGCTGTGATGTCACACTGTGGTATTTCACCCAGTAGATGTGGGAGTTTATCAAAATTGGGTTTGTTTTCAAATTCTTTGTGGGTCTATGTGATCTGTGGGAAATATATGTCTCTAATATGGTCATACATTTGGCAGGAGGTTAGTAAGTGCAGCTCAGTTTCCATCTCATTTTGTGGGCAGGGTGCACGTAGCCGGTCTTCTCTTGAGAGCCAGGTCTGCCTACGGCGGCCTTTCTCAATAGCAAGGCTTTGCTCACTGAGTCTGTACATAGTCAAAGCTTTCGTTAATTTTGGGTCAGTCACAGTGGTCAGGTATTCTGCCACCGTGTACTCTCTGTTTAGGACAAAATATCATTCTAGTTTGCTCAGTTTTTTTATTAATTATTTCCAATGTGTCAAGTAATGATCTTTTTGTTTTCTCATGATTTAGTTGGGTCTAATTGTGTTGCTGTCCTGGGGCTCTGTGGGGTCTGTTCGTGTTTGTGAACAGAGCCCCAGGACCAGCTTGATTAGGGGACTCTTCTCCAGGTTCTAGAGGATGTAGAATTTAACGGAACACCATTTACTGTCAGGGCCCAGGCCCAGGTCCGGCAGAATATGTGCAGAAGATCTAGGTGCTGCTGTAGGCCCTCCTTGGTTGGGGACAGAAGCACCAGATCATCAGCAAACAGTAGACATTTGACTTCAGATTCTAGTAGGGTGAGGCCGGGTGCTGCAGACTGTTCTAGTGCCAATTCATTGATATATATGTTGAAGAGGGTGGGGCTTAAGCTGCATCCCTGTCTCACCCCACAGTCCTGTGGAAAGAGATGTGTGTGTTCTTTGCCAATTTTAACTGCACACTTGTTGTTTGTGTACATGGATTTTATAATTGTTTATGTTTTTCTCTAAACACCACTTTCCATCAATTTGTATAGCAGACCCTCATGGCAAATCGAGTCAAATGCTTTTTTTGAAATCAACAATGCATGAGAGGACTTTGTCTTTGTTTTGGTTTGTTTGTTTGTCAATTAGGGTGTGTAGGGTGAATACGTGGTCTGTCGTACGGTAAATTGGTAAAAAGCCAACTTGACATTTGCTCAGTACATTGTTTTCACTGAGGAAATGTACGAGTCTGCTGTTTACGATAATGCAGAGGATTTTCCCAGAGTTGCTGTTGACGCATATCCCACGGTAGTTATTGGGGACAAATTTGTCTCCACTTTTGTCGATTGAGCAGTCCTAAGTGCCAAATATTGGAGAAGATGCCAGAGCTCAGGACGATGTTAAAGAGTTTTAGTATAGCCAATTGGAAATTGTGGTCTGTATATTTGATCATTTCATTGAGGATACCATCAACACCACAGGCCTTTTTGGGTTGGAGGGTTTATATTTTGTCCTGTAGTTTATTCAATGTAATTGGAGAATCCAGTGGGTTAATAGTTGATTCTAAGATTTGTATTTGATGGTGAGGTAGACTACCGATCAAAAGTTTACAACACCTAGTCATTCAAGTGTTTTTCTTTATTTTTATTATTTTCTACATTGTAGAAAAATAGTGAAGACATCAAAACTATGAAATAACACATATGGAATCATGTAGTAACCAAAAAAGTGTTAAACAAATCCAAATATATTTTTTATTTGAGATTCTTCAAATAGCCACCCTTTGCTTTATGAGAGCTTTGTACACTCTTGGGGGGGCTATATAGGGTGTGGCCAGGGTTTGCTTGGGGTGGTCTTAGCTGATTGGGGTGTGGCTGGTGAAGCTGTGGTCTGGGTGTAGGTCCTCTTGTTGTGGCTTGTTGTGGGTTCTCTCGGTCTCTCGGTGCACCCTCCCTTCAGGAGGGTGTCTCGCTGGTCTGGGCGGGGTGTCCGTTGCTCTGTTGCTCCTGTGTGAGGTGCTGGGGCTACAGTTGATAGAGACCTTCAGGGTCCTGGTAAAAGTTGTGATTGCTGCCTTGTAGAGGTGGACCTGGTCGTAAAAGCTGTTCAAGTCCTCTCCTCTCTACTCTCTCTGTCTCGCTCCTCTCTTTCTCTCCTCTCTACTCTCTATGTCTCTCTCCTCTCTTTCTCTCCTCTCTACTCTCTCTGTCTCTCTCCTCTCTTTCTCTCCTCTCTACTCTCTCTGTCTCGCTCCTCTCTTTCTCTCCTCTCTACTCTCTATGTCTCGCTCCTCTCTCTCTCCTCTCTACTCTCTATGTCTCTCTCCTCTCTTTCTCTCCTCTCTACTCTCTCTGTCTCTCTCCTCTCTTTCTCTCCTCTCTACTCTCTCTGTCTCTCTCCTCTCTTTCTCTCCTCTACTCTCTCTGTCTCGCTCCTCTCTTTCTCTCCTCTCGCTCCTCTCTTTCTCTCCTCTCTACTCTCTCTGTCTCGCTCCTCTCTTTCTCTCCTCTCTACTCTCTGTCTCTCTCCTCTCTTTCTCTACTCTCTCTGTCTCTCTCCTCTCTTTCTCTACTCTCTCTGTCTCTCACCTCTCGCTCTCTCTCAATTCAATTCAATTTAAGGGCTTTAGTGGCATGGGAAACATATGTTAACATTGCCAAAGCAAGTGAATAGTAAACAAAAGTGAAATATACAATAAAATGTTTACAGTAAACATTATATAAAAGTTCCAAAAGAATAAAGACATTTCAAATGTCATATTATGCCTATATACAGTGTTGTAATGATGTGCAAATAGTTAAAGTATTCTCTTGAGAGCCAGGTCTGCCTTCGGCTGCCTTTCTAAATAGCAAGCCTATGCTCTCTCTCTCCTCTCTCTCTCTCCAGTCTCTCTCCTCTCTCTCTCTCTCCAGTCTCTCTCCTCTCTCTCTCCTCTCCTTCACTCTCTCTCTCCCCCCTATCTCCTCTCTCTCTCTCTCTCTCCCCTCTCCTTCACTCTCTCTCTCCCCCCTCTCTCCTCTCTCTCTCCAGTCTCTCTCCTCTCTCCTCTCTCTCCTCTCTCTCTCGCTTTCCTTTCTCTCTCCTCTATCCTCTCCTCTCTGCCTCCCTTCCTTTTCTCCGTGCCCCACGTCGCGACTCCGTGTGAGCCTGTGAGAGGGAGACTTTGAAATGAGACATGCCTAGGACATCACAGAGGAGACGGGGCACTCAGAGATGAGCTGGCTTGATTTATAAGAGGACAGGGAGAAGGGGAATGTTTTGAGAGGTGCACAAGGCCACAAGGCCCTCCATTAGTACTCTGACCCCTGATAGAGGGCCCATCGGAGGAGAATGGGGGAGGGGATGGAAGACATGAGGAACTGGAGGGATGGAAGGAAGGAGGACATGGGTGATGGAAGGAGAGAGGACATGGGGGGATGGAAGGAAGGAGGACATGGGGGATGGAAGGAGAGATGATATGGGGGGATGGAAGGAGAGATGATATGGGGGGATGGAAGGAGGGAGGACATGGGGGGATGGAAGGAGAGATGATATGGGGGGATGGAAGGAGGGAGGACATGGGGGGATGGAAGGAGGGATGATATGGGGGGATGGAAGGAGAGATGATATGGGGGGATGGAAGGAGGGAGGACATGGGGGGATGGAAGGAGAGATGATATGGGGGGATGGAAGGAGAGATGATATGGGGGGATGGAAGGAGGGAGGACATGGGGGGATGGAAGGAGAGATGACATGGGGGGATGGAAGGAGAGATGATATGGGGGGATGGAAGGAGGGAGGACATGGGGGGATGGAAGGAGAGAGGACATGGGGGGATGGAAGGAGAGAGGACATGGGGGATGGAAGGAGAGAGGACATGGGGGATGGAAGGAGGGAGGACATGGGGGGATGGAAGGAGAGAGGACATGGGGGGATGGAAGGAGGGAGGACATGGGGGGATGGAAGGAGAGAGGGCATGGGGGGATGGAAGGAGAGATGACATGGGGGGATGGAAGGAGAGATGATATGGGGGGATGGAAGGAGAGAGGACATGGGGGGATGGAAGGAGAGAGGACATGGGGGGATGGAAGGAAGGAGGACATGGGGGGATGGAAGGAGAGAGGACATGGGGGGATGGAAGGAAGGAGGACATGGGGGGATGGAAGGAGAGAGGACATGGGGGGATGGAAGGAGAGAGGACATGGGGGGATGGAAGGAGAGAGGACATGGGGGGATGGAAGGAAGGAGGACATGGGGGGATGGAAGGAGAGAGGACATGGGGGGATGGAAGGAAGGAGGACATGGGGGGATGGAAGGAGAGAGGACATGGGGGGATGGAAGGAAGGAGGACATGGGGGGGATGGAAGGAGAGAGGACATGGGGGGATGGAAGGAGAGAGGACATGGAGGGATGGAAGGAGAGAGGACATGGGGGGATGGAAGGAGGGATGACATGGGGGGATGGAAGGAGGGATGACATGGAGGATGGAAGGAGGGAGGACATGGGGGGATGGAAGGAGAGAGGACATGGGGGATGGAAGGAAGGAGGACATGGGGGGATGGAAGGAGGGATGACATGGGGGGATGGAAGGAGAGAGGACATGGGGGGATGGAAGGAGGGATGACATGGGGGGATGGAAGGAGGGATGACATGGAGGATGGAAGGAGGGATGACATGGGGGGATGGAAGGAGGGATGACATGGAGGATGGAAGGAGGGAGGACATGGGGGGATGGAAGGAGAGAGGACATGGGGGGATGGAAGGAAGGAGGACATGGGGGGATGGAAGGAGAGAGGACATGGGGGATGGAAGGAGAGATGATATGGGGGGATGGAAGGAGAGATGAGGTGTCTGTGTCCTGGTCCAGAGCTGTGTCCTGGTTGGTCCAGAGCTGTGTCCTGGTTGGTTCAGAGCTGTGTCCTGGTTCAGAGCTGTGTCCTGGTACAGAGCTGTGTCCTGGTTGGTTCAGAGCTGTGTCCTGGTTGGTTCAGAGCTGTGTCCTGGTTCAGAGCTGTGTCCTGGTTGGACAGTTTACTGCCCCTCTTTCTGTTTCGCTGTTCTCCTTCTTTCTGTTCTCACTAGCAGTAGTGTTATAGTTCTCACTAGCAGTAGTGTTATAGTTCTCACTAGCAGTAGTGTTATAGTTCTCACTAGCAGTAGTGTTATAGTTCTCACTAGCAGTAGATTTATAGTTCTCACTAGCAGTAGTTTTATAGTTCTCACTAGCAGTAGTTTTATAGTTCTCACTAGCAGTAGTGTTATAGTTCTCACTAGCAGTAGTGTTATAGTTCTCACTAGCAGTAGTTTTATAGTTCTCACTAGCAGTAGTGTTATAGTTCTCACTAGCAGTAGTGTTATAGTTCTCACTAGCAGTAGTGTTATAGTTCTCACTAGCAGTAGTGTTATAGTTCTCACTAGCAGTAGTGTTATAGTTCTCACTAGCAGTAGTGTTATAGTTCTCACTAGCAGTAGTGTTATAGTTCTCACTAGCAGTAGTGTTATAGTTCTCACTAGCAGTAGATTTATAGTTCTCACTAGCAGTAGTTTTATAGTTCTCACTAGCAGTAGTTTTATAGTTCTCACTAGCAGTAGTGTTATAGTTCTCACTAGCAGTAGTGTTATAGTTCTCACTAGCAGTAGTTTTATAGTTCTCACTAGCAGTAGTTTTATAGTTCTCACTAGCAGTAGTGTTATAGTTCTCACTAGCAGTAGTGTTATAGTTCTCACTAGCAGTAGTGTTATAGTTCTCACTAGCAGTAGTGTTATAGTTCTCACTAGCAGTAGTGTTATAGTTCTCACTAGCAGTAGTGTTATAGTTCTCACTAGCAGTAGATTTATAGTTCTCACTAGCAGTAGTGTTATAGTTCTCACTAGCAGTAGATTTATAGTTCTCACTAGCAGTAGTTTTATAGTTCTCACTAGCAGTAGTGTTATAGTTCTCACTAGCAGTAGTTTTATAGTTCTCACTAGCAGTAGTGTTATAGTTCTCACTAGCAGTAGTGTTATAGTTCTCACTAGCAGTAGTTTTATAGTTCTCACTAGCAGTAGTGTTATAGTTCTCACTAGCAGTAGTGTTATAGTTCTCACTAGCAGTAGTGTTATAGTTCTCACTAGCAGTAGTTTTATAGTTCTCACTAGCAGTAGTGTTATAGTTCTCACTAGCAGTAGTTTTATAGTTCTCACTAGCAGTAGTTTTATAGTTCTCACTAGCAGTAGTGTTATAGTTCTCACTAGCAGTAGTGTTATAGTTCTCACTAGCAGTAGTGTTATAGTTCTCACTAGCAGTAGATTTATAGTTCTCACTAGCAGTAGTTTTATAGTTCTCACTAGCAGTAGATTTATAGTTCTCACTAGCAGTAGATTTATAGTTCTCACTAGCAGTAGTGTTATAGTTCTCACTAGCAGTAGTGTTATAGTTCTCACTAGCAGTAGTGTTATAGTTCTCACTAGCAGTAGTGTTATAGTTCTCACTAGCAGTAGTGTTATAGTTCTCACTAGCAGTAGTTTTATAGTTCTCACTAGCAGTAGTGTTATAGTTCTCACTAGCAGTAGTGTTATAGTTCTCACTAGCAGTAGTGTTATAGTTCTCACTAGCAGTAGTTTTATAGTTCTCACTAGCAGTAGTGTTATAGTTCTCACTAGCAGTAGTGTTATAGTTCTCACTAGCAGTAGTGTTATAGTTCTCACTAGCAGTAGTGTTATAGTTCTCACTAGCAGTAGTTTTATAGTTCTCACTAGCAGTAGTGTTATAGTTCTCACTAGCAGTAGTGTTATAGTTCTCACTAGCAGTAGTGTTATAGTTCTCACTAGCAGTAGTTTTATAGTTCTCACTAGCAGTAGTGTTATAGTTCTCACTAGCAGTAGTGTTATAGTTCTCACTAGCAGTAGTTTTATAGTTCTCACTAGCAGTAGTTTTATAGTTCTCACTAGCAGTAGTGTTATAGTTCTCACTAGCAGTAGTGTTATAGTTCTCACTAGCAGTAGTGTTATAGTTCTCACTAGCAGTAGTGTTATAGTTCTCACTAGCAGTAGTGTTATAGTTCTCACTAGCAGTAGATTTATAGTTCTCACTAGCAGTAGTGTTATAGTTCTCACTAGCAGTAGTTTTATAGTTCTCACTAGCAGTAGTTTTATAGTTCTCACTAGCAGTAGTGTTATAGTTCTCACTAGCAGTAGTTTTATAGTTCTCACTAGCAGTAGTTTTATAGTTCTCACTAGCAGTAGTTTATAGTTCTCACTAGCAGTAGTTTTATAGTTCTCACTAGCAGTAGATTTATAGTTCTCACTAGCAGTAGTGTTATAGTTCTCACTAGCAGTAGTTTTATAGTTCTCACTAGCAGTAGTGTTATAGTTCTCACTAGCAGTAGTTTTATAGTTCTCACTAGCAGTAGATTTATAGTTCTCACTAGCAGTAGTGTTATAGTTCTCACTAGCAGTAGTGTTATAGTTCTCACTAGCAGTAGTGTTATAGTTCTCACTAGCAGTAGTTTTATAGTTCTCACTAGCAGTAGTGTTATAGTTCTCACTAGCAGTAGTTTTATAGTTCTCACTAGCAGTAGATTTATAGTTCTCACTAGCAGTAGTGTTATAGTTCTCACTAGCAGTAGTGTTATAGTTCTCACTAGCAGTAGTTTTATAGTTCTCACTAGCAGTAGTTTTATAGTTCTCACTAGCAGTAGTGTTATAGTTCTCACTAGCAGTAGTGTTATAGTTCTCACTAGCAGTAGTTTATAGTTCTCACTAGCAGTAGTTTATAGTTCTCACTAGCAGTAGTGTTATAGTTCTCACTAGCAGTAGTGTTATAGTTCTCACTAGCAGTAGATTTATAGTTCTCACTAGCAGTAGTTTATAGTTCTCACTAGCAGTAGTGTTATAGTTCTCACTAGCAGTAGTGTTATAGTTCTCACTAGCAGTAGATTTATAGTTCTCACTAGCAGTAGTGTTATAGTTCTCACTAGCAGTAGATTTATAGTTCTCACTAGCAGTAGTTTATAGTTCTCACTAGCAGTAGTGTTATAGTTCTCACTAGCAGTAGTGTTATAGTTCTCACTAGCAGTAGATTTATAGTTCTCACTAGCAGTAGTGTTATAGTTCTCACTAGCAGTAGTGTTATAGTTCTCACTAGCAGTAGTGTTATAGTTCTCACTAGCGGTAGTTTATAGTTCTCACTAGCAGTAGTTTATAGTTCTCACTAGCAGTAGTGTTATAGTTCTCACTAGCGGTAGTTTATAGTTCTCACTAGCAGTAGTTTATAGTTCTCACTAGCAGTAGTGTTATAGTTCTCACTAGCAGTAGTTTTATAGTTCTCACTAGCAGTAGTTTTATAGTTCTCACTAGCAGTAGTTTATAGTTCTCACTAGCAGTAGTGTTATAGTTCTCACTAGCAGTAGTGTTATAGTTCTCACTAGCAGTAGATTTATAGTTCTCACTAGCAGTAGTGTTATAGTTCTCACTAGCAGTAGTTTATAGTTCTCACTAGCAGTAGTTTTATAGTTCTCACTAGCAGTAGTTTATAGTTCTCACTAGCAGTAGTGTTATAGTTCTCACTAGCAGTAGTGTTATAGTTCTCACTAGCAGTAGTTTTATAGTTCTCACTAGCAGTAGTTTTATAGTTCTCACTAGCAGTAGTGTTATAGTTCTCACTAGCAGTAGTGTTATAGTTCTCACTAGCAGTAGATTTATAGTTCTCACTAGCAGTAGTTTTATAGTTCTCACTAGCAGTAGTGTTATAGTTCTCACTAGCAGTAGTGTTATAGTTCTCACTAGCAGTAGATTTATAGTTCTCACTAGCAGTAGTTTTATAGTTCTCACTAGCAGTAGTTTTATAGTTCTCACTAGCAGTAGTGTTATAGTTCTCACTAGCAGTAGTGTTATAGTTCTCACTAGCAGTAGATTTATAGTTCTCACTAGCAGTAGTGTTATAGTTCTCACTAGCAGTAGTTTTATAGTTCTCACTAGCAGTAGTTTTATAGTTCTCACTAGCAGTAGTTTTATAGTTCTCACTAGCAGTAGTGTTATAGTTCTCACTAGCAGTAGATTTATAGTTCTCACTAGCAGTAGTGTTATAGTTCTCACTAGCAGTAGTGTTATAGTTCTCACTAGCAGTAGTGTTATAGTTCTCACTAGCAGTAGTGTTATAGTTCTCACTAGCAGTAGTGTTATAGTTCTCACTAGCAGTAGTGTTATAGTTCTCACTAGCAGTAGTTTTATAGTTCTCACTAGCAGTAGTTTTATAGTTCTCACTAGCAGTAGTGTTATAGTTCTCACTAGCAGTAGTGTTATAGTTCTCACTAGCAGTAGTGTTATAGTTCTCACTAGCAGTAGTGTTATAGTTCTCACTAGCAGTAGTGTTATAGTTCTCACTAGCAGTAGTGTTATAGTTCTCACTAGCAGTAGTGTTATAGTTCTCACTAGCAGTAGTTTTATAGTTCTCACTAGCAGTAGTTTTATAGTTCTCACTAGCAGTAGTGTTATAGTTCTCACTAGCAGTAGTGTTATAGTTCTCACTAGCAGTAGTGTTATAGTTCTCACTAGCAGTAGATTTATAGTTCTCACTAGCAGTAGTTTTATAGTTCTCACTAGCAGTAGATTTATAGTTCTCACTAGCAGTAGTTTTATAGTTCTCACTAGCAGTAGTGTTATAGTTCTCACTAGCAGTAGATGTATAGTTCTCACTAGCAGTAGTGTTATAGTTCTCACTAGCAGTAGTTTTATAGTTCTCACTAGCAGTAGATTTATAGTTCTCACTAGCAGTAGATTTATAGTTCTCACTAGCAGTAGTGTTATAGTTCTCACTAGCAGTAGATTTATAGTTCTCACTAGCAGTAGTGTTATAGTTCTCACTAGCAGTAGTTTTATAGTTCTCACTCGCAGTAGTGTTATAGTTCTCACTAGCAGTAGTGTTATAGTTCTCACTAGCAGTAGTGTTATAGTTCTCACTAGCAGTAGTTTTATAGTTCTCACTAGCAGTAGTGTTATAGTTCTCACTAGCAGTAGTGTTATAGTTCTCACTAGCAGTAGTTTTATAGTTCTCACTAGCAGTAGTGTTATAGTTCTCACTAGCAGTAGTTTTATAGTTCTCACTAGCAGTAGTTTTATAGTTCTCACTAGCAGTAGTTTTATAGTTCTCACTAGCAGTAGTTTTATAGTTCTCTGGTAACTGGGTGGTGATTGAAGGGGTCTCCAGGGTTAGACATCCCTGAGTCCTGGTCTGGTAACTTATATGTCTGGTTTAGTAGAGCAAACAGAACAGTTTAGTAGAGCTAACAGAACAGTTTAGTAGAGCTAACAGAACAGTTTAGTAGAGCTAACGGAACAGTTTAGTAGAGCTAACATAACATTTTAGTAGAGCTGGCAGAACAGTTTGGCAGACCAGTTTAGTAGAGCTGGCAGAACAGTTTAGTAGAGCTAACATAACAGTTTAGTAGAGCTAACAGACAAGTTTAGTAGAGCTAACATAACATTTTAGTAGAGCTAACAGAACAGTTTAGTAGAGCTGGCAGAACAGTTTGGCAGACCAGTTTAGTAGAGCTGGCAGAACAGTTTAGTAGAGCTAACATAACAGTTTAGTAGAGCTGGCAGAACAGTTTAGTAGAGCTGGCAGAACAGTTTGGCAGACCAGTTTAGTAGAGCTGGCAGAACAGTTTAGTAGAGCTGGCAGAACAGTTTGGTAGAACAGTTTAGTAGAGCTGGCAGAACAGTTTAGTAGAGCTGGCAGAACAGTTTAGTAAAGCTGGCAGAACAGTTTAGTAGAGCTGGCAGAACAGTTTAGTAGAGCTGGCAGAACAGTTTAGTAGAGCTAACGGAACAGTTTAGTAGAGCTAACAGAACAGTTTAGTAGAGCTGGCAGAACAGTTTAGTAGAGCTGGCAGAACAGTTTAGTAGAGCTAACAGAACAGTTTAGTAGAGCTGGCAGAACAGTTTAGTAGAGCTGGCAGAACAGTTTAGTAGAGCTGGCAGAACAGTTTAGTAGAGCTAACAGAACAGTTTAGTAGAGCTGGCAGAACAGTTTAGTAGAGCTAACGGAACAGTTTAGTAGAGCTAACAGAACAGTTTAGTAGAGCTGGCAGAACAGTTTAGTAGAGCTAACGGAACAGTTTAGTAGAGCTAACAGAACAGTTTAGTAGAGCTGGCAGAACAGTTTAGTAGAGCTGGCAGAACAGTTTAGTAGAGCTAACAGAACAGTTTGGTAGAGCTAACAGAACAGTTTAGTAGAGCTAACAGAACAGTTTAGCAGAGCTGGTAGAACAGTTTAGTAGAGTTTAGTAGAGCTGGTAGAACAGTTTAGTAGAGCTGGCAGAACAGTTTAGTAAAGCTGGTAGAACAGTTTAGTAGAGCTAACGGAACAGTTTAGTAGAGCTGGCGGAACAGTTTAGTAGAGCTGGCAGAACAGTTTAGTAGAGCTGGCAGAACAGTTTAGTAGAGCTGGCAGAACAGTTTAGTAGAGCTAACAGAACAGTTTAGCAGAGCTGGTAGAACAGTTTAGTAGAGCTGGCAGAACAGTTTAGTAGAGCTAACAGAACAGTTTAGTAGAGCTGGCAGAACAGTTTAGTAGAGCTGGTAGAACAGTTTAGTAGAGCTGGTAGAACAGTTTAGTAGAGCTGGCAGAACAGTTTAGTAGAGCTGGTAGAACAGTTTAGTAGAGCTAACAGAACAGTTTAGTAGAGCTGGCAGAACAGTTTAGTAGAGCTAACGGAACAGTTTAGTAGAGCTAACGGAACAGTTTAGCAGACCTGGCGGAACAGTTTAGTAGAGCTGGCAGAACAGTTTAGTAGAGCTGGCAGAACAGTTTAGTAGAGCTGGCAGAACAGTTTAGTAGAGCTGGCAGAACAGTTTAGTAGAGCTGGCAGAACAGTTTAGTAGAGCTAACAGAACAGTTTAGTAGAGCTGGCAGAACAGTTTAGTAGAGCTGGCAGAACAGTTTAGTAGAGCTGGCAGAACAGTTTAGTAGATAACAGAACAGTTTAGTAGAGCTGGCAGAACAGTTTAGTAGAGCTGGCAGAACAGTTTAGTAGAGCTAACAGAACAGTTTAGTAGAGCTAACAGAACAGTTTAGTAGAGCTGGCAGAACAGTTTAGTAGAGCTGGTAGAACAGTTTAGTAGAGCTGGTAGAACAGTTTAGTAGTGCTAACAGAACAGTTTAGTAGAGCTAACAGAACAGTTTAGTAAAGCTGGTAGAACAGTTTAGTAGAGCTGGTAGAACAGTTTAGTAGAGCTAACAGAACAGTTTAGTAGAGCTGGCAGAACAGTTTAGTAGAGCTAACGGAACAGTTTAGTAGAGCTAACGGAACAGTTTAGCAGAGCTGGCGGAACAGTTTAGTAGAGCTGGCAGAACAGTTTAGTAGAGATGGCAGAACAGTTTAGTAGAGCTGGCAGAACAGTTTAGTAGAGCTAACAGAACAGTTTAGTAGAGCTGGCAGAACAGTTTAGTAGAGCTGGCAGAACAGTTTAGTAGAGCTGGCAGAACAGTTTAGTAGAGCTGGCAGAACAGTTTAGTAGAGCTGGCAGAACAGTTTAGTAGATAACAGAACAGTTTAGTAGAGCTAACGGAACAGTTTAGTAGAGCTAACGGAACAGTTTAGTAGAGCGAACGGAACAGTTTAGTAGAGCGAACGGAACAGTTTAGTAGAGCTAACGGAACAGTTTAGTAGAGCTAACGGAACAGTTTAGCTAACGGAACAGTTTAGTACAGCTAACAGAACAGTTTAGTACAGCTAACAGAACAGTTTAGTAGAGCTGGCCCAGCACCACACAGGAAGTAGAAGAGCTTCTACAACCAGTCCTTGGTGGAGAGGAGGGAAGACATTAAGGAGTGTATCCCTAATGACATCTGGTGACATTTTACCCAGAGCCTAACTCAGTCAGCCAGCCTTTCTAGTGCGGAGAGATTATGCTGCCAGCGATCAAATCTTCAACAGAGACCAATCTCTCTGTTTCTCATAACTAAATCTGTGTTTTCTCATAACCGGCCCTTATTATAGCTAGCATGCTGTGCATTCGGTATGTATTCAGACCCCTGGACTTCTTCCAAATGTTGTTACGTTACAGCGTTATTCTAAAATTAATTAAATTAATTGTTTTCCTCATCAATCTACACACAATAACCTATAATGACATCACAATACCCCATAATGACATCACAATACCCCATAATGACATCACAATAACCCATAATGACATCACAATAACCCATAATGACAAAGCGAAAACAGGTTTTTAGAAATGTTTTCACATTTATACAAAATATATATATATTTTTAAATGTATTTACATATGTATTCAGACCCTATGCTATGAGACTCAAAATTGATCTTGATTGACCTGTGGTAAATTCAATTGATTGGACATGATTTGGAAAGGCACACACCTGTCTATATAAGGTCCCACAGTTGACAGTGAATGTCAGAGCAAAAACCAAGCCATGAGGTCGAAGGAATTGTCCATAGAGCTCCAAGACAGGATTGTGTGGAGGCACAGAGCTGGGGAAGGGTACCAAAACATGTCTGCAGTATTGAAGTTCCTCATGAACACAGATGCCTCCATCCTTTTTAAATGGAAAAAGTGTGAAATCACCAAGACTCTTCCTAGAGCTGGCCGTCCAACCAAACTGAGGAATCAGGGGAGAAGGGCCTTGGTCAGGGAGGTGACCAAGAACCCGATGGTCTCTCTGACAGAGCTCCTCTGTGGAGATGGGAGAACCTTCCAGAAGAACAACCATCTCTGCAGCACTCCACCAATCAGGCCTTTATGGTAGAGTGGCCAGACGGAAGCCACTCCTCAGTAAAAGGCAAATGACAGCCCACTTTGAGTTTGCCAAAAGGCACCTAAAGACTCTCGGAACCATGAGAAACAAGATTCTCTGTTCTGATGAAACCAAGATTCAACTCTTTGGCCTGAATGCCAAGCATCATGTCTGAAGGAAACCTGGCACCATCTCTACGGTGAAGCATGGTGGTGGCAGCATCATGCAGTGGGGATGATTTTCAGCGGCAGGGACTGGGCGACTAGTCAGGATCGAGGGAAATATGAACGGAGCAAAGTACAGAAAGATCCTTGATGCAAACCTGTTCCAGAGCGCTCTGGACCTCAGACTGAGGCGAAGGTTCACCTTCCAACAGAACAACGACCCTAAGTACACAGCCAAAAGACCGCAGGAGTAGCTTCGGGACAAGTCTCTGAATGTTCTTGAGTGGCCCAGCCAGAGTCCAGACCTGAACCTGATCGAACATCTCTGGAGAGACCTGAAAATAGCTGTGCAGCGACGTTCCCCATCCAACCTGTCAGAGCTTGAAAGGATTTGCAGAGAAGAATGGGAGAACCTCCCCAAATACAGGTGTGCCAATCTTGTAGCGTCATACCCAAGAAGACTCGAGGCTGTAATCACTGCCAAAGGTGCTTCAACAAAGTACTGAGTAAAAGGTCTGAATACTTATGTAAATGTGATATTTCAATTTTTTTATGAATAAATTTGAACAAATATATCACCGTTTTTTGCTTTGTCATTATGGGGTATTGTGTGTAGATTGATGGGAAAAAAACTATTGAATCCATTTTTGAATAAGGCTGTAATGTAAAAACAAGAAAAAGTCAAAGGGTCTGAAAACTTTCCCAATGCACTGTGGGGATAGAACAGAACACTGTCCACTAGGAGATAGAACCGAACACTGTCCACTAGGAGATAGAACAGAACAATGTCCATAGAACAGAACACTGTCCACTAGGAGATAGAACAGAACACTGTCCACTAGGAGATAGAACAGAACACTGTCCACTAGGAGATAGAACAGAACAATGTCCACTAGGAGGTAGAACAGAACACTGTCCACTAGGAGGTAGAACAGAACACTGTCCACTAGGAGGTAGAACAGAACACTGTCCACTAGGAGATAGAACAGAACACTGTCCACTAGGAGGTAGAACAGAACACTGTCCACTAGGAGATAGAACAGAACACGGTCCACTAGGAGATAGAACAGAACACTGTCCACTAGGAGATAGAACACAACACTGTCCACTAGGAGATAGAACAGAACACTGTCCACTAGGAGATAGAACAGAACACGGTCCACTAGGAGATAGAACAGAACACTGTCCACTAGGAGATAGAACAGAACACTGTCCACTAGGAGATAGAACAGAACACGGTCCACTAGGAGATAGAACAGAACACTGTCCACTAGGAGATAGAACAGAACACTGTCCACTAGGAGATAGAACAGAACACTGTCCACTAGGAGGTAGAACAGAACACTGTCCACTAGGAGATAGAACAGAACACTGTCCACTAGGAGATAGAACAGAACACTGTCCACTAGGAGGTAGAACAGAACACTGTCCACTAGGAGATAGAACAGAACACTGTCCACTAGGAGATAGAACAGAACACTGTCCACTAGGAGATAGAACAGAACACTGTCCACTAGGAGATAGAACAGAACACTGTCCACTAGGAGGTAGAACAGAACACTGTCCACTAGGAGATAGAACAGAACACTGTCCACTAGGAGATAGAACAGAACACTGTCCACTAGGAGATAGAACAGAACACTGTCCACTAGGAGATAGAACACGGTCCACTAGGAGATAGAACAGAACACTGTCCACTAGGAGATAGAACAGAACACTGTCCACTAGGAGATAGAACAGAACACTGTCCACTAGGAGATAGAACAGAACACGGTCCACTAGGAGATAGAACAGAAAGCACGGTCCACTCAGGAGATAGAACAGAACACTGTCCACTAGGAGGTAGAACAGAACACTGTCCACTAGGAGATAGAACAGAACACTGTCCACTAGGAGATAGAACAGAACACTGTCCACTAGGAGATAGAACAGAACACTGTCCACTAGGAGATAGAACAGAACACTGTCCACTAGGAGATAGAACAGAACACTGTCCAATAGGAGGTAGAACAGAACACTGTCCACTAGGAGGTAGAACAGAACACTGTCCACTAGGAGATAGAACAGAACACTGTCCACTAGGAGATAGAACAGAACACTGTCCACTAGGAGATAGAACAGAACACTGTCCACTAGGAGATAGAACAGAACACGGTCCACTAGGAGATAGAACAGAACACTGTCCACTAGGAGGTAGAACAGAACACTGTCCACTAGGAGGTAGAACAGAACACTGCCCACTTGGGAGTGGACTACAGCTGATGTTTTCAGGCTCCACTTGGGAGTGGATAACAGCACTGTATCTGTGACCAACCGATGCATATCTGTATTCCCAGTCATGTGAAATCCAGAGATTAGGACCTAATGAATTTATTTCAATTGACTGATTTCATTAAATGAACTGTAACTCAGTAAAATCTTTGAAATTGTTGCATTTTGCGTTTATATATATTTTTCAATGTAATTCCACACATATACTGTTAGTAAAGACCAGATTAAATGGAAAATAGTCTGACGGGTGAGAATATTATCAAGTGCTTGTCAAATTATGAATGAGAGACTGATGAAGTGTGTGTGTAGCCTGCACAAGAAACAAAGCAAGCCACATGTTCCCTCGGAAATTGTTCTGGAAAAATATCCTTTTTGTATTTTATTCAGCTATGTTCAATTGTGTTGTTCTTACTATAAAATAATATAAAATAAGCAGATTTTGCCTGTCAAATTAACTTGTGTAGCCCACAGCCATATAGCATAGCCAGATCAGATGCTGTTCTGTTCTTCTGAAATAGGCAACATTTTCTTCATATCATAATGTTTCTTTAGACCTGCCTAAAACACATCATGGATTTATTGTGACGTAGGTATTGGTGGCTTTATTCAATTATTTTTATATTATATATCTATATTTTATATATCTATATATCTATATTTTTAAATATAGATGTTCCGAAGGTCTCATCAGTGGCTTGTAGGCTATGCATGGAACCCGGTTTTCTAAACGTGTTTATTGTTGACTAACGGTCAATTACCGTGAGACCGGGCAGATATTTCCATGGCAATCACCGGCTGACAATATGTTATGACCGTCACGTGATCCAGTCACCGGTAGACACTGATCCTAGGTCAGTATCTCATTGTCACCTCTTTTTAAAGGTGCAATATGCAGGAATCGCTCCGCCATTTCTTAGTTGCTAAAATTCTAATAGTTCACCTAATTTCAGTTTATGTGACATAACAATCACTGAGTGTAGAGAATCATTGTACCGTCTAAACCGCTGTGAAATATATTTTCAGCTGTTTGAAGCTGGTGTACAAATCCTAAAGTAAAAGACTCAAAACGAAACTTAAGAACGGGAAGCATAGAACAATTTCATATAGAACACATCTACCGCTTCTTAGACTTGCGTTCAATGAGAATGACAGATCTATAACGCACATTTCTATGTGAATTTGGTCAGGTCGCCCCAAAAAGGTTGTATATTGTAGCTTTAAGGTTAGGGTGTTCATTAGCTGATCCTAGATCCGTCCGTGTTTCATAGCATCTTCTACCTAGAGCCCTGTTCCAATCCACTGGCTGTCCCAAGCATGCTGGGTAATATATAGACTGCGCCCCACACTGTTCCAGTCAAACAGTATGGTACGCAGCCATTATTGTCTTCTCACAACTGTGTGTAGCTTGTTCTAGGTGGGAGATGGGGTTATTGGAGAGGATAGGGGTGGCTGGGATGGAGGGGGGGGGGGTTGGCTGGGATGGAGAGGGGGGGTGGCTGGGATGGAGAGGAGGGGGTGGCTGGGATGGAGAGGGGGGGTGGCTGGGATGGAGAGGGGGGGTGGCTGGGATGGAGAGGGGTGTGGCTGGGATGGAGAGGAGGGGTGGCTGGGATGGAGAGGAGGGGTGGCTGGGATGGAGAGAGGGGTTGGCTGGGATGGAGAGGGGGTTGGCTGGGATGGAGAGGAGGGGTGGCTGGGATGGAGGGGGTTGGCTGGGATGGAGGGGGGTGGCTGGGATGGAGAGGGGGCTGGCTGGGATGGAGAGGAGGGTTGGCTGGGATGGAGAGGGGGTTGGCTGGGATGGCGAGGAGGGTTGGCTGGGATGGAGAGGGGGGTTGGCTGGGATGGAGGGGGGTGGCTGGGATGGAGAGGGGGTTGGCTGGGATGGAGGGGGTTGGCTGGGATGGAGAGGAGGGTTGGCTGGGGGGGTGGCTGGGATGGAGAGGGGGGGTGGCTGGGATGGAGAGGGGGAGTGGCTGGGATGGAGAGGGGGGGTGGCTGGGATGGAGAGGGGGGGTGGCTGGGATGGAGAGAGGGGTGGCTGGGGAGGGGTGGCTGGGATGGAGAGAGGGGTTGGCTGGGATGGAGAGGGGGGGTGGCTGGGATGGAGAGGAGGGTTGGCTGGGATGGAGAGAGGGGTTGGCTGGGATGGAGAGGGGGGTGGCTGGGATGGAGAGGAGGGTTGGCTGGGATGGAGAGGGGGGTTGGCTGGGATGGAGAGAGGGGTGGCTGGGATGGAGAGGAGGGTTGGCTGGGGGGGTGGCTGGGATGGAGAGGAGGGGTTGGCTGGGATGGAGAGAGGGGTTGGCTGGGATGGAGAGGGGGGTTGGCTGGGATGGAGAGAGGGGTGGCTGGGATGGAGAGGAGGGTTGGCTGGGGGGGTGGCTGGGATGGAGAGGAGGGGTTGGCTGGGATGGAGAGAGGGGTTGGCTGGGATGGAGAGGGGGGTTGGCTGGGATGGAGAGAGGGGTGGCTGGGATGGAGAGGAGGGTTGGCTGGGGGGGTGGCTGGGATGGAGAGGAGGGGTTGGCTGGGATGGAGAGAGGGGTTGGCTGGGATGGAGAGGGGGGTTGGCTTGGATGGAGAGAGGGGTGGCTGGGATGGAGAGGAGGGTTGGCTGGGGGGGTGGCTGGGATGGAGAGGGGGGTTGGCTGGGATGGAGAGGGGGGGTGGCTGGGATGGAGAGGAGGGTTGGCTGGGATGGAGAGAGGGGTTGGCTGGGATGGAGAGGGGGGTTGGCTGGGATGGAGAGAGGGGTGGCTGGGATGGAGAGGAGGGTTGGCTGGGATGGAGAGAGGGGTTGGCTGGGATGGAGAGGGGGGGTGGCTGGGATGGAGAGGAGGGTTGGCTGGGATGGAGAGAGGGGTTGGCTGGGATGGAGAGGAGGGGCGGCTGGGATGGAGAGGGGGGGTGGCTGGGATGGAGAGGGGGGGTGGCTGGGATGGAGAGGAGGGGTGGCTGGGATGGAGAGAGGGGTTGGCTGGGATGGAGAGAGGGGTTGGCTGGGATGGAGAGGGGGGGTGGCTGGGATGGAGAGGGGGAGGAAGGAAGGGGGGATGTGGAGGAGGAGAAAGTAGGAGAAAGGAGATATATAAGGGTGTCTGACTGCAGATTCCTTCCAGTTACCAGATATGGTTACCGTGACACATGTATTCCCATATAACACACACTGACAGGCTAACAGACACACCCTCTTTGCTGTGCCAGTAAAATAGAGGGGGGGGGGGGGGGGGGGGGTTAGTGTCTATGAAGCCTGTGGCTGTTACAGAGAGGTACAGCTCTCCTCCTCCCTCCTCTCCCCATTCTCCTCTCCTCCCATTCAACTACTCTTCTCTTCTTCTCCTCTCTTCTCCTCTCCTCTCTTTTCCTCTCCTCCCTTCTCTCTTCTCCTCTCTTCTCCTCTCCTCTCTTCTCCTCTCTTCTCTCTTCTCCTCTCTTCTCCTCTCTTCTCCTCTCCTCTCTTCTCCTCTCTTCTCCTCTCTTCTCCTCTCTTCTCTTCTCCTCTCTTCTCCTCTCTTCTCTTCTCCTCTCCTCTCCTCTCCTCTCTTCTCCTCTCTTCTCTTCTCCTCTCTTCTCCTCTCCTCTCCTCTCTTCTCCTCTCCTCTCTTCTCCTCTCCTCTCTTCTCTTCTCCTCTCTTCTCCTCTCCTCTCTTCTCCTCTCTTCTCCTCTCTTCTCCTCTCCTCTCCTCCTCTCTTCTCTTCTCTTCTCTTCTCCTCTCCTCTCCTCTCCTCTCCTCTCCTCTCCTCTCCTATCCTCTCCTATCCTCTCTTCTCCTCCCTTCTCTTCTCTTCCTCTCCTCCCCTCGTCTTCTCCTGTCTTTCCCTCTCCTCCTTCCTCTCCTCCTATTTCCTGGGAATGGCCAGAGACCTCGTCATACGATATCACCATACTTAGGGACCAATAAGATATGTATTGCGATTCCATACTGTGATTTTATTGTGTTTTGGTCTTCCAAACATATTTCTCACCATATGTCTGCTGCAGAAGGACAAGAAAAAGCCATGAGAAAACGAGTTTTGATCGATAATGGAAATGAAAGTGCTAAAACAAATTGACTCCCTATTTAATAAGAAGATTGAGAACAAGCTATGAAGGAAAAATATTGGAGTTTTGGTCCAGGTACAGCCAACTGACGCAAAAATAATATTGCAATATTGTAAAAACAATACGATATATCGTCAAAAATAATATCCCGACATGAAACTATCAATTTTTTCCCTAATCTTTACCTCTCCTCTCCCCCTTCCTCCCTTTCTCCTCCATTCCTCCCTTTCTCCTCTCCTTCCTTTCTCCTCCCCTATCCTCCCTTCCTCCTCTCCTCCCCTATCCTCCCTTCCTCCTCTCCTCCATTCCTCCCTTTCTCCTCTCCTCCATTCCTCCTCTTCTCCATTTCTCCTCCCCTATCCTCCCTTCCTCCTCTCCTCCCTCCCTCCTCTCCTCTACTGTCCTCCCTTCCTCCTCTCCTCCATTCCTCCCTTTCTCCTCTCCTCCATTCCTCCTCTTCTCCATTTCTCCTCCCCTATCCTCCCTTCCTCCTCTCCTCCCTTCTTCTCCTCCCTCCCTCCTCTCCTCTACTGTCCTCCCACCTGTAGAAACACTATTCCACCTTGTCATTAAACCCAGACAGTGATAATTAAAATGGCATTCAGAAGATCCAGTCAGATATCATCATGATATTTGCTTCATTTCTCTGACAGCCCAGCCGTCTATTTTAATGCCTGGCGTTGTATTGGACGCTCCTATCTCTCCCCCTCCATTGACGAGGTAATTGATTCCTAAATGTGACAGTCGTATGGCTAGACAAGGTCGGGGCTGATTGATATAGCCCATTGCAACCTGCTTTCACACTTTATTACACATGCAAATAACAGACAGGAAGTGATGAGCACCCACATCAAATCAAATCACATTGTATTGGTCACAGACACGTGTTTAGTAGATGTTATTGCGGGTGTGGGCGAAATGCTTGTGGCTCCTGGGCCAGCCATGTTGTGTTGTGCGTGTGTTACGTCTGTAGTCCTTACTGTGAAATGCCAGCAGGCCTTGTTAAGTAAGCATTTCACGGTAAGGTCTACACATGTTGTAATCGGCGCATGTGACTAATAAAGTTTGATTTGTATTTGCATCCTGACCTTATCACCTGTTACTCCTCTCCTTTAGCATCACTAGGACTTCCCCTGTTCCCCTGGACCGGAGACCGTTTTTCCCCCCCTTCTCTCTCCATTCCATATCTCTGTTAGGAGATCCCATGGTAATGAACCCGACAGGGGAAGTCCTACCAATGATTAGAGTGATAAGGTGTTGGTCAGAATGCAAATACACCCCTCTAGTTATCACCTTGCATGCTGCAGGCTGGCGTGTTGCTGTGCACATGGTGGAACAGGGGCCGCCCAATCAGAATCAGAATGGGATTTAGGACGGAAGGTTCCGGAACGGAGAGCTACTGTCCTGTAGGTTTTAACTCCAACCCTCTTCCTGGTGTGTGTGTGTGTGTGTGTGTGTAAGGGATGTAACGATTCACCACAATGCATCGGTCCCCTGTTCAAATGTTATGCACCGGTCAGAAAATCGATTTTAAACGTTAAGATGTCGGGTTACAATTTTAGTTTTGTTCCGTATGACATCAGAAAATACCTATCGTCTTTTGTGACCACTGCTTCCTCTCCTTCAGTGTCTAACTGAGCATGTCGTTGCGTTGACAGTCATTGATTTAAAAGTTATTTAGCAGGCCGAACAACCCCAGGCAACATCAATGGCCTAGTCAGACTTGAGACCACTGAGTGGTAGGCCTATTCGTGATCTGGCACATCTGAGCGTTCCCTTCAGCATTCAAATGTTTGTAAAATAGCTCGGCGCAATATTAGGCTTTATTAGATGAGTGACAACAAATGTAATTGGTCTTTTTTTATTTTTTATTATCCGCTTTTGAAAATTTTGTTTTTTTCCGGAATAAAAGTAGCGTAAACTAGCGCCTAAGAACCAACTCTCATCTGGCTATAGATAGTCTACATGGAGCCCAGTGATGGACCAGAGGAACCTAACGTTACCCCTTATAGGTCATGGACCCCCATACTTAGCCCAGTAATGGACCAGAGGAACCTAACTTTACCCCTTATAGGTCATGGACCCCATACCTAGCCCAGTAATGGACCAGAGGAACCTAACATTACCCCTTATAGGTCACACACACACACACACACACAGACTCAGCTCAAACAGATCCATATCATGAGTTCCATCAGCAGCAGATTTTGAACGGGAAAGGAAATGTGTTTATGCAACAAATGTTAGTACATCGAATGGAATCGCATTGATTCGTTCCTCTAATCAAACCGAATCACATTGATTCGTTCCTCTAATCAAACCGGACCGCATTGATTCGTTCCTCTCATCAAACCGAATCGCATTGATTCGTTCCTCTCATCAAACCGAATCGCATTGATTCGTTCCTCTCATCAAACCGAATCGCACTGATTCGTTCCTCTAATCAAACCGAACCGCACTGATTCGTTCCTCTAATCAAACCGAATCGCATTGATTCGTTCCTCTAATCAAACCGAACCGCACTGATTCGTTCCTCTAATCAAACCGAATCGCATTGATTCGTTCCTCTAATCAAACCGAACCGCACTGAACCATTCCTCTAATCAAACCGAATCACATTGATCACCAATCACACATCTCTTGTGTGTTTTGGGAAAAGGGAAAACAGAACCCAACTTTCTCCTTGCCTCAGTCATCCATGACATTATTATTACCAGTGTGGTTGGTGATTCATTACATTATAACCAGTGTGGTTGGTGATTCATTACATTATAACCAGTGTGGTTGGTGATTCATTACATTATAACCAGTGTGGTTGGTGATTCATTACATTATTACCAGTGTGGTTGGTGATTCATTACATTATAACCAGTGTGGTTGGTGATTCATTACATTATAACCAGTGTGGTTGGTGATTCATTACATTATAACCAGTGTGGTTGGTGATTCATTACATTATAACCAGTGTGGTTGGTGATTCATTACATTATTACCAGTGTGGTTGGTGATTCATTACATTATAACCAGTGTGGTTGGTGATTCATTACATTATAACCAGTGTGGTTGGTGATTCATTACATTATAACCAGTGTGGTTGGTGATTCATTACATTATTACCAGTGTGGTTGGTGATTCATTACATTATAACCAGTGTGGTTGGTGATTCATTACATTATAACCAGTGTGGTTGGTGATTCATTACATTATTACCAGTGTGGTTGGTGATTCATTACATTATAACCAGTGTGGTTGGTGATTCATTACATTATAACCAGTGTGGTTGGTTGGTGATTCATTACATTATAACCAGTGTGGTTGGTTGGTGATTCATTACATTATAACCAGTGTGGTTGGTTGGTGATTCATTACATTATAACCAGTGTGGTTGGTGATTCATTACTTTATAACTAGTGTGGTTGGTGATTCATTACATTATAACCAGTGTGGTTGGTGATTCATTACATTATAACCAGTGTGGTTGGTGCTTCATTACATTATAACTAGTGTGGTTGGTGATTCATTACATTATAATCAGTGTGGTTGGTGATTCATTACATTATAACCAGTGTGGTTGGTAATTCATTACATTATAACCAGTGTGGTTGGTGATTCATTACATTATAACCAGTGTGGTTGGTGATTCATTACATTATAACCAGTGTGGTTGGTGATTCATTACATTATAACCAGTGTAGTTGGTTGGTGATTCATTACATTATAACCAGTGTGGTTGGTGATTCATTACATTATAACCAGTGTGGTTGGTGATTCATTACATTATAACCAGTGTGGTTGGTTGGTGATTCATTACATTATTACCAGTGTGGTTGGTGATTCATTACATTATAACCAGTGTGGTTGGTTGGTGATTCATTACATTATAACCAGTGTGGTTGGTGATTCATTACATTATAACCAGTGTGGTTGGTGATTCATTACATTATTACCAGTGTGGTTGGTGATTCATTACATTATTACCAGTGTGGTTGGTGATTCATTACATTATTACCAGTGTGGTTGGTGATTCATTACATTATTACCAGTGTGGTTGGTGATTCATTACATTATAACCAGTGTGGTTGGTGATTCATTACATTATAACCAGTGTGGTTGGTGATTCATTACATTATTACCAGTGTGGTTGGTGATTCATTACATTATAACCAGTGTGGTTGGTGATTCATTACATTATTACCAGTGTGGTTGGTGATTCATTACATTATAACCAGTGTGGTTGGTGATTCATTACATTATTACCAGTGTGGTTGGTGATTCATTACATTATAACCAGTGTGGTTGGTGATTCATTACATTATAACCAGTGTGGTTGGTGATTCATTACATTATTACCAGTGTGGTTGGTGATTCATTACATTATAACCAGTGTGGTTGGTGATTCATTACATTATTACCAGTGTGGTTGGTGATTCATTACATTATAACCAGTGTGGTTGGTGATTCATTACATTATTACCAGTGTGGTTGGTGATTCATTACATTATAACCAGTGTGGTTGGTGATTCATTACATTATTACCAGTGTGGTTGGTGATTCATTACATTATAACCAGTGTGGTTGGTGATTCATTACATTATAACCAGTGTGGTTGGTGATTCATTACATTATAACCAGTGTGGTTGGTGATTCATTACATTATAACCAGTGTGGTTGGTGATTCATTACATTATTACCAGTGTGGTTGGTGATTCATTACATTATAACCAGTGTGGTTGGTGATTCATTACATTATAACCAGTGTGGTTGGTTGGTGATTCATTACATTATAACCAGTGTGGTTGGTGATTCATTACATTATTACCAGTGTGGTTGGTGATTCATTACATTATAACCAGTGTGGTTGGTTGGTGATTCATTACATTATAACCAGTGTGGTTGGTTGGTGATTCATTACATTATTACCAGTGTGGTTGGTGATTCATTACATTATAACCAGTGTGGTTGGTGATTCATTACGTCACTTCCTCTTGAATTTGCAGACGTGTTGCTGTGCGTTTTGTTGCTGTGCGTTTTGTTGCCAACCTTACTTTGCTAGCTGACAACTTTACGGTTTTTACTTTTTAATTACCGTTTTAGTTTTAGTTTTTCCCTCACAACTTTTTTTTTCATTCAACTTTTTCACCCCGGACGCTTTATCTGGACATGGTTCGTCAGCACCTTCAACAGCCGAAGCTAAGTAGTAACATTAACATGATGCCTTCTAATTGCAGTCGCTGTACTCATAATATACAGGAGAACGATCGCCTCACGGCGAGGATAGCTGTGCTGCAAGCCCAGCTTCAGACACAATCGTCTGAGCACAGAACGTTCTCCACGGCGTCTCCAGACTCTGTCACGTCTGTCACATGTGCTCAGTGTGAACCTGCTTTCATCTGTGAAGAGCACAGGGCGCCAGTGGCGAATTTGCCAATCTTGGTGTTCTCTGGCAAATGCCAAACGTCCTGCACGGTGTTGGGCTGTAAGCACAACCCCCACCTGTGGACGTCGGGCCCTCATACCACCCTCATGGAGTCTGTTTCTGACCGTTTGAGCAGACACATGCACATTTGTGGCCTGCTGGAGGTCATTTTGCAGGGCTCTGGCTCCTCCTTGCACAAAGGCGGAGGTAGCGGTCCTGCTGCTGGGTTGTTGCCCTCCTACGGCCTCCTCCACGTCTCCTGATGTACTGGCCTGTCTCCTGGTAGCGCCTCCATGCTCTGGATACTACGCTGACAGACACAGCAAACCTTCTTGCCACAGCTCACATTGATGTGCCATCCTGGATGAGCTGCACTACCTGAGCCACTTGTGTGGGTTGCAGACTCCGTCTCATGCTACCACTAGAGTGAAAGCACCGCCAGCATTCAAAAGTGACCAAAACATCAGCCAGGAAGCATAGGAATTGAGAAGTGGTCTGTGGTCACCACCTGCAGAACCACTCCTTTGTTGGGGGTGTCTTGCTAATTGCCTATAATTTCCACCTTTTGTCTATTCCATTTGCACAACAGCATGTGGAATTTATTGTCAATCAGTGTTGCTTCCTAAGTGGACAGTTTGATTTCACAGAAGTGTGATTGACTTGGAGTTACATTGTGTTGTTTAAGTGTTCCCTTTATTTTTTTGAGCAGTGTATATTACTAATGTATGTTACTAATGTATATTACTCATGTTACTAATGTATATTACTCATGTTACTAATGTATATTACTAATGTATATTACTCATGTTACTAATGTATATTACTCATGTTACTAATGTATATTACTAATGTATATTTCTCATGTTACTAATGTATATTACTCATGTTACTAATGTATATTACTAATGTATATTACTCATGTTACTAATGTATATTACTAATGTATATTACTCATGTTACTAATGTATATTACTCATGTTACTAATGTATATTACTCATGTTACTAATGTATATTACTCATGTTACTAATGTATATTACTCATGTTACTAATGTATATTACTAATGTATATTACTCATGTTACTAATGTATATTACTAATGTATATTACTCATGTTACTAATGTATATTACTCATGTTACTAATGTATATTACTAATGTATATTACTCATGTTACTAATGTATATTACTAATGTATATTACTCATGTTACTAATGTATATTACTCATGTTACTAATGTATATTACTAATGTATATTACTCATGTTACTAATGTATATTACTAATGTATATTACTCATGTTACTAATGTATATTACTCATGTTACTAATGTATATTACTAATGTATATTACTCATATTACTAATGTATATTACTAATGTATATTACTAATGTATATTACTCATGTTACTAATGTATATTACTCATGTTACTCATGTATATTACTCATGTTACTAATGTATATTACTAATGTATATTACTCATGTTACTAATGTATATTACTCATGTTACTAATGTATATTACTCATGTTACTAATGTATATTACTCATGTTACTAATGTATATTACTCATGTTACTCATGTATATTACTCATGTTACTAATGTATATTACTAATGTATATTACTCATGTTACTAATGTATATTACTCATGTTACTAATGTATATTACTCATGTTACTAATGTATATTACTCATGTTACTAATGTATATTACTCATGTTACTAATGTATATTACTCATGTTACTAATGTATATTACTCATGTTACTAATGTATATTACTAATGTATATTACTCATGTTACTAATGTATATTACTCATGTTACTAATGTATATTACTCATGTTACTCATGTATATTACTAATGTATATTACTCATGTATATTACTAATGTATATTACTCATGTTACTAATGTATATTACTCATGTTGCTAATGTATATTACTAATGTATATTACTCATGTTACTAATGTATATTACTCATGTTACTAATGTATATTACTCATGTTACTAATGTATATTACTCATGTTACTAATGTATATTACTCATGTTACTAATGTATATTACTCATGTTACTAATGTATATTACTCATGTTACTAATGTATATTACTCATGTTACTAATGTATATTATTCATGTTACTAATGTATATTACTAATGTATATTACTAATGTATATTACTAATGTATATTACTAATGTATATTACTCATGTTACTAATGTATATTACTCATGTTACTAATGTATATTACTCATGTTACTAATGTATATTACTAATGTATATTACTCATGTTACTAATGTATATTACTCATATTACTAATGTATATTACTAATGTATATTACTAATGTATATTACTCATGTTACTAATGTATATTACTCATGTTACTAATGTATATTACTCATGTTACTAATGTGTATTACTAATGTATATTACTCATGTTACTAATGTATATTACTAATGTATATTACTAATGTATATTACTAATGTATATTACTCATGTTACTAATGTATATTACTCATGTATATTACTCATGTTACTAATGTATATTACTAATGTATATTACTCATGTTACTAATGTATATTACTCATGTTACTAATGTATATTACTCATGTTACTAATGTATATTACTAATGTATATTACTCATGTTACTAATGTATATTACTCATGTTACTAATGTATATTACTAATGTATATTACTCATGTTACTAATGTATATTACTCATGTTACTAATGTATATTACTCATGTTACTAATGTATATTACTAATGTATATTACTCATGTTACTAATGTATATTACTCATGTTACTAATGTATATTACTCATGTTACTAATGTATATTACTAATGTATATTACTCATGTTACTAATGTATATTACTCATGTTACTAATGTATATTACTAATGTATATTACTCATGTTACTAATGTATATTACTCATGTTACTAATGTATATTACTCATGTTACTAATGTATATTACTAATGTATATTTCATATACCGACCCACTTCTGATCCATTATTCAGTGGCTGATTCACCTGAAGCCTTGGAACAAATCCATTCATAGACCTGCCTAAACCAGGGTTGTTTTCAAATTCATTATGTTGTCCTTCTTGGAAGGGTGTTCTCCAGGTGTGCCTTAAATAGCTTGGTTTCCCCCCTGTACAATGATGCAGCCCACCAACCTAATGCAGAATTAGTTTTTAACTAGTGTGTGTGTGTGTGTGTGTGTGTGTGTGTGTGTGTGTGTGTGTGTGTGTGTGTGTGTGTGTGTGTGTGTGTGTGTGTGTGTGTGTGTGTGTGTGTGTGTGTGTGTGTGTGTGTGTTGCCCCAATGTGGTGAATTTGAATTACAGAGCTGGGACCATGTCATATATCAGATGCGTGTGTGTGTGTGTGTATCTGTGTGTGAGTGTTTGTCTGTGTGTGTCTCTGTGTGTGTGTGTCTGTCTGTGTGTGTGTGTCTGTGTGTGTGTGTGTGAGTGACAGGTCAGTAATGTTGTGTAGGTCTCAGACCTCAGGGGATCAGTGCAGTGCTGACATGGGAAGACATAAATAAGAGCCTGGGGCGTAGAGCTATGTCATGCTTCATTACAGCTGGACAGAGAGAGGGAGAGAGAGGGAGCTGCTTTATCTCCGGACCTTTACCTGGCAGCTGACGGGGCCTACCAGCCCACCTCCCAGGGTCTAACACAAAACATATGGGTACAGAAAGGGAGAGGGAGAGAGGGATGGCGAGAGAGAGAGAGGGAGGGAGAGACAGAAAGGGATGATGAGCGAGAGAGAGGGGGGGAGAGAAAGGGGGAGGGCGAGGGAGAGAGGGAGGGCGAGACAGAGAGGGATGGCGAGAGAGAGAGAGAGGGGAGGAGGGCGAGAGAGAGAGAGAGAGAGAGAGAGAGAGGGGGCGAGAGAGGGAGAGGGAGGGCAAGAGAGAGAGAGAGGGGGCGAGAGAGGAGAGGGAGGGAGGGAGGGTGAGAGAGGGAGGGAAGAGAGAAGAGAAGGGGGTACCTCAGCATACCATTGGCCAACCTTCTTCTGTCAGCACATATCATAGTTAAAGGAGATAGTTTCACCCATCATCCTCAGAGATCAGATATCTACTCATACTAGTAGAGGGCTCAGAGCTAACACACACACACACACACACACACACACACACACACACACACACACACACACACACACACACACACACACACACACACACACACACACACACACACACACACACATACACACACACACACACACACACTTGCACACACAGACACATGCACACACACGTGCACACACAGACACATGCACACACACACACAGACACACACATGCACACACACACAGACACACTTGCACACACAGACACATGCACACACACATGCACACACAGACACATGCACACACACACACAGACACACACACATGCAGACACACATACAGGCACACACACACCATTGCGTTCTCTCGTTGAACACTCACCGATAGTCCTTGTGGAAAGCTGTAAAATACGATTAACCCCAGGCAGTAACTCACTGTCTGTCGGTCTCTATCCACTGTCAGGCAGGCTTCGGATAACTCTTAGGTGTAGGATTAGGATAACTCTTAGGTTTAGGATTAGCATAACTCTTAGGTTTAGGATCATGATAACTCTTAGGTTTAGGATCATGATAACTCTTAGGTGTAGGATTAGGATAACTCTTAGGTGTAGGATTAGGATAACTCTTAGGTGTAGGATTAGGATAACTCTTAGGATTAGGATAACTCTTAGGTATTTTATTAGGATCCCCATTAGCTGTTGCAAAAGCAGCAGCTACTCTTCCAGGGGGTCCACACAGAACATGAAACATAATACAGAATGACATAATACAGAACATCATTAGACAAGAACAGCTCAAGGACAGAACTGCATACATTTTTAAAACTTTGATATACTGTAGGGAGTAGTGTGACATTTGGGACACAGATCTGTGGTACTGTGCTACATTTCCTCATTACCACCACTATAGTAGGATCAGGTAGGGTTAACCACCACTATAGTAGGATCAGGTAGGGTTAACCATCACTATAGTAGGATCAGGTTGGGTTAACCATCACTATAGTAGGATCAGGTAGCGTTAGGGTTAACCATCACTATGGTAGGATCAGGTTGGGTTAGGGTTAACCATCACTATAGTAGGATCAGGTTGGGTTAACCATCACTATGGTAGGATCAGGTTGGGTTAGAGTTAACCATCACTATGGTAGGATCAGGTTGGGTTAACCACCACTATAGTAGGATCAGGTAGGGTTAACCATCACTATAGTAGGATCAGGTTGGGTTAACCATCACTATAGTAGGATCAGGTAGCGTTAGGGTTAACCATCACTATGGTAGGATCAGGTTGGGTTAGGGTTAACCATCACTATAGTAGGATCAGGTTGGGTTAACCATCACTATGGTAGGATCAGGTTGGGTTAGAGTTAACCATCACTATGGTAGGATCAGGTTGGGTTAGGGTTACCCATCACTATAGTAGGATCAGGTTGGGTTAGGGTTAACCACCACTATAGTAGGATCAGGTTGGGTTAGGGTTAACCATCACTATGGTAGGATCAGGTTGGGTTAACCATCACTATGGTAGGATCAGGTTGGGTTAGGGTTAACCATCACTATGGTAGGATCAGGTTGGGTTAGGGTTAACCATCACTATAGTAGGATCAGGTTGCGTTAACCATCACTATGGTAGGATCAGGTTGGGTTAACCATCACTATGGTAGGATCAGGTTGGGTTAACCATCACTATAGTAGGATCAGGTAGGGTTAGGGTTAACCATCACTATAGTAGGATCAGGTTGGGTTAGGGTTAACCATCACTATAGTAGGATCAGGTTGGGTTAGGGTTAACCACCACTATAGTAGGATCAGGTTGGGTTAGGGTTAACCATCACTATAGTAGGATCAGGTTGGGTTAGGGTTACCCATCACTATAGTAGGATCAGGTTGGGTTAGGGTTAACCACCACTATAGTAGGATCAGGTTGGGTTAGGGTTAACCATCACTATAGTAGGATCAGGTTTGGTTAGGGTTAACCATCACTATAGTAGGATCAGGTTGGGTTAGGTTTAACCACCACTATAGTAGGATCAGGTTGGGTTAGGGTTAACCATCACTATAGTAGGATCAGGTTGGGTTAGGGTTAACCATCACTATAGTAGGATCAGGTTGGGTTAGGGTTAACCATCACTATGGTAGGATCAGGTTGGGTTAGGGTTAACCATCACTATGGTAGGATCAGGTAGGGTTAGGGTTAACCATCACTATGGTAGGGTCAGGTAAGGTTAGGGTTAACCACCACTATAGTAGGATCAGGTAGGGTTAACCATCACTATAGTAGGATCAGGTTGGGTTAGGGTTAACCATCACTATAGTAGGATCAGGTTGGGTTAGGGTTAACCATCACTATGGTAGGATCAGGTAGGGTTAGGGTTAACCACCACTATAGTAGGATCAGGTTGGGTTAGGGTTAACCATCACTATAGTAGGATCAGGTTGGGTTAGGGTTAACCATCACTATAGTAGGATCAGGTTGGGTTAGGGTTAACCATCACTATAGTAGGATCAGGTTGGGTTAGGGTTAACCATCACTATAGTAGGATCAGGTTGGGTTAGGGTTAACCATCACTATAGTAGGATCAGGTTGGGTTAGGGTTAATCATCACTATAGTAGGATCAGGTTGGGTTAGGGTTAACCATCACTATGGTAGGATCAGGTTGGGTTAGGGTTAACCATCACTATAGTAGGATCAGGTTGGGTTAGGGTTAACCATCACTATAGTAGGATCAGGTTGGGTTAGGGTTAACCATCACTATAGTAGGATCAGGTTGGGTTAGGGTTAACCATCACTATAGTAGGATCAGGTTGGGTTAGGGTTAATCATCACTATAGTAGGATCAGGTTGGGTTAGGGTTAACCACCACTATAGTAGGATCAGGTTGGGTTAGGGTTAACCATCACTATAGTAGGATCAGGTTGGGTTAGGGTTAATCATCACTATAGTAGGATCAGGTTGGGTTAGGGTTAACCATCACTATGGTAGGATCAGGTTGGGTTAGGGTTAGGGTTAACCATCACTATAGTAGGATCAGGTTGGGTTAGGGTTAACCACCACTATAGTAGGATCAGGTTAGGTTAACCACCACTATGGTAGGATCAGTTAGGGTTAACCATCACTATAGTAGGATCAGGTTGGGTTAGGGTTAACCATCACTATAGTAGGATCAGGTTGGGTTAGGGTTAACCATCACTATAGTAGGATCAGGTTAGGTTAGGGTTAACCATCACTATAGTAGGATCAGGTTGGGTTAGGGTTAACCATCACTATGGTAGGATCAGGTTGGGTTAGGGTTAACCATCACTATAGTAGGATCAGGTTGGGTTAGGGTTAACCATCACTATAGTAGGATCAGGTTGGGTTAGGGTTAACCACCACTATAGTAGGATCAGGTTGGGTTAGGGTTAACCATCACTATAGTAGGATCAGGTTGGGTTAACCATCACTATAGTAGGATCAGGTTGGGTTAGGGTTAACCATCACTATGGTAGGATCAGGTTGGGTTAACCATCACTATAGTAGGATCAGGTTCGGTTAACCACCACTATAGTAGAATCAGGTTGGGTTAACCATCACTATAGTAGGATCAGGTTGGGTTAGGGTTAACCATCACTATGGTAGGATCAGGTTGGGTTAACCACCACTATAGTAGGATCAGGTTGGGTTAACCATCACTATAGTAGGATCAGGTTGGGTTAGGGTTAACCATCACTATAGTAGGATCAGGTTGGGTTAGGGTTAACCATCACTATAGTAGGATCAGGTTGGGTTAGGGTTAACCATCACTATAGTAGGATCAGGTTGGGTTAGGGTTAACCACCACTATAGTAGGATCAGGTTGGGTTAGGGTTAACCATCACTATAGTAGGATCAGGTTGGGTTAGGGTTAATCATCACTATAGTAGGATCAGGTTGGGTTAGGGTTAGGGTTAACCATCACTATAGTAGGATCAGGTTGGGTTAGGGTTAACCACCACTATAGTAGGATCAGGTTGGGTTAACCACCACTATGGTAGGATCAGGTAGGGTTAACCATCACTATAGTAGGATCAGGTTGGGTTAGGGTTAGGGTTAACCATCACTATAGTAGGATCAGGTTGGGTTAGGGTTAACCATCACTATAGTAGGATCAGGTTAGGTTAGGGTTAACCATCACTATAGTAGGATCAGGTTGGGTTAGGGTTAACCATCACTATGGTAGGATCAGGTTGGGTTAGGGTTAACCATCACTATAGTAGGATCAGGTTGGGTTAGGGTTAACCATCACTATAGTAGGATCAGGTTGGGTTAGGGTTAACCACCACTATAGTAGGATCAGGTTGGGTTAGGGTTAACCATCACTATAGTAGGATCAGGTTGGGTTAACCATCACTATAGTAGGATCAGGTTGGGTTAGGGTTAACCATCACTATGGTAGGATCAGGTTGGGTTAACCATCACTATAGTAGGATCAGGTTGGGTTAAACACCACTATAGTAGAATCAGGTTGGGTTAACCATCACTATAGTAGGATCAGGTTGGGTTAGGGTTAACCATCACTATGGTAGGATCAGGTTGGGTTAACCACCACTATAGTAGGATCAGGTTGGGTTAACCATCACTATAGTAGGATCAGGTTGGGTTAACCATCACTATAGTAGGATCAGGTTGGGTTAGGGCTAACCATCACTATGGTAGGATCAGGTTGGGTTAACCATCACTATGGTAGGATCAGGTTGGGTTAGGGTTAACCATCACTATAGTAGGATCAGGTTGGGTTAGGGTTAACCATCACTATGGTAGGATCAGGTTGGGTTAGGGTTAACCATCACTATAGTAGGATCAGGTTGGGTTAGGGTTAACCATCACTATGGTAGGATCAGGTTGGGTTAGGGTTAACCATCACTATAGTAGGATCAGGTTGGGTTAGGGTTAACCATCACTATGGTAGGATCAGGTTGGGTTAGGGTTAACCATCACTATAGTAGGATCAGGTTGTCATGCTCAGTGGTACGTTTAATATGACAACTTTGCAAAACAACATGCTCCCTGCGTCTCGTCATGATCCTGCCGAGAAGGACATACCAGATTTTTAACAGGTTCGATAACGTCTTTCCCCGACCTAGCTCCAAGATCGAGGCTTCGGATAAGTACGAGACTCCAGCCTCCATTAAGTGATCATTAGACTTGACACCTTTCGGACTGAATGAGATTGTAGGGGCAACAGTTATCATTAAATGTATAATATATCTTTCTCACGTGCTCATTTCTGTCCATTAAGAACCAACGATGTGCTACCTTTTTGTAGCATTTCTGACAATGCTAACATGTTTTTTAGCCAAAGCTCAGAGTTCTATAGCCGGACCAACAACTCAGTTGCTGCACAACAGCAGCAGCTAGCTAGTAGCAGGCTAGCTAGCTAACACCAGTCGGATGAGAAGCAAGATACAAGCAAAGGAAGTTAGCTAGCTAGGTATATTTAGCTATGGAAGGTTTTTCATTAGACTGATTTAATTTATCACTCTCACGTACCAATAAAGAACCAACAACGTACTACCTTTTTTGTAAAATTTCTGACGATGCTTATTCTAAATGTGTGTCCAGCAACTCGTTTGCTCAGCAACAACACAACACAGCTGGCTGCTGCAGTTATAATTTGTATTTTATTTATTTAACCTTTATTTAACTGGGCAAGTCAGTTATTTACAATGACAGCCTAACCCGGACGACGCTAGGCCAATTGTGTGCCGCCCAATCAAAGCCGGTTGTGATACAGCCTGGAATCAAACCAGGGTCTGTAGTGACGCCTCTAGCACTGAGGTGCAGTGCTTTAGACCGCTGTGCCACTCGGGAACCCAATAAGTGGATAAGATCAAACCTAGACTGCTGTAGATAGCTACAGGGCCTTCAGAAAGTCTTCTTACCCCTTGACTTGTTCCACATTTTGTTGTGTTACAGCCTGGAATCGAACCAGGGTCTGTAGTGACGCCTCTAGCACTGAGGTGCAGTGGTACAGGGCCTTCAGAAAGTCTTCATACCCCTTCACTTGTTCCACATTTTGTTGTGTTACAGCCTGGAATCGAACCAGGGTGTGTAGTGACGCCTCTAGCACTGAGGTGCAGTGGTACAGGGCCTTCAGAAAGTCTTCATACCCCTTCACTTGTTCCACATTTTGTTGTGTTACAGCCTGGAATCGAACCAGGGTCTGTAGTGACGCCTCTAGCACTGAGGTGCAGTGGTACAGGGCCTTCAGAAAGTCTTCATACCCCTTGACTTGTTCCACATTTTGTTGTGTTACAGCCTGGAATCGAACCAGGGTCTGTAGTGACGCCTCTAGCACTGAGGTGCAGTGGTACAGGGCCTTCAGAAAGTCTTCATACCCCTTCACTTGTTCCACATTTTGTTGTGTTACAGCCTGGAATCGAACCAGGGTGTGTAGTGACGCCTCTAGCACTGAGGTGCAGTGGTACAGGGCCTTCAGAAAGTCTTCATACCCCTTCACTTGTTCCACATTTTGTTGTGTTACAGCCTGGAATCGAACCAGGGTCTGTAGTGACGCCTCTAGCACTGAGGTGCAGTGGTACAGGGCCTTCAGAAAGTCTTCATACCCCTTCACTTGTTCCACATTTTGTTGTGTTACAGCCTGGAATCGAACCAGGGTCTGTAGTGACGCCTCTAGCACTGAGGTGCAGTGGTACAGGGCCTTCAGAAAGTCTTCATACCCCTTCACTTGTTCCACATTTTGTTGTGTTACAGCCTGGAATCGAACCAGGGTCTGTAGTGACGCCTCTAGCACTGAGGTGCAGTGGTACAAGGCCTTCAGAAAGTCTTCATACCCCTTCACTTGTTCCACATTTTGTTGTGTTACAGCCTGGAATCGAACCAGGGTCTGTAGTGACGCCTCTAGCACTGAGGTGCAGTGGTACAGGGCCTTCAGAAAGTCTTCATACCCCTTCACTTGTTCCACATTTTGTTGTGTTACAGTCCGAATTCAAAATGGATTGCATAGATTTTTTTTTTCTCCCCCATCTACCCACAATACCCCCAAACTGACAATGTTAACAGATGGTTTTAGATTATTATAATTTTTTCTCAAATTGATTGAAAATGAAGTATAGAAATATTTAATTTACGTAAGTAATCACACAGCTCAGTCAATACTTTGTAGAATCACCTTTGGCAGCGATTACAGCTGTGGGTCTTTCTGGGTAAGTCTCTAAGAGCTTTCCACACCTGTATTGTGCAACATCTGCCCATTATTCTTTTCTAAATTCTTCAAGCTCTGTCCAATTGGTTGTTGATCATTGTTAGACAACAATTTTCAGATCTTGCCATAGATTTCACAGTAGATTTAAATCAACACTGTAACTCGGCCACTCAGGAACATTCACTGTATTCTTGGTAAGCAACTCCAGTGTAGATTTGGCCTTGTGTTTTAGGTTATTGTCCTGCTGAAAGGTGAATTCATCTCCCAGTGTCTGTTGGAAAGCAGACTGAACCAGGTTTTCCTCTAGGATTTTGCCTGTGCTTAGTTCCATTCTGTTTCTTTTTTATCCTAAAAAACTTCCAAGTCCTTAACGATTACAAGCATACCCATAACATGATGCAGCAACCACTATGCTTGAAAATATGGAGAGTGGTACTCAGTGATGTGTTGTATTGGATTTGCCCCAAACATAACACTTTGTATTCAGGACAAAAAGTGAATTGCTTTGCCTCATTTTTTGCAGTATTACTTTAGTACCTTGTTGCAGACAGGATGCTAGATTCTTCTTTTCTCTCTGTTAATTAGGTTACTATTGTGGAGTAACTACAATGTTGTTGATCCATCTTCAGTTTTCTCCTATCACAGCCATTAAACTCTTATAAAAGTCACCATTGGCCTCATGTTGAAATCCCATAGTGGTTTCCTTCCTCTCCAGCAACTAAGTTATGAAGGACACCTGTATTTTTCCCCCCATCTACCAATAGGTGCCCATCTTTGCAAGGCATTGGAAAAACTCCCTGGTCTTTGTGGTTGAATCTGTGTTAGAAATGAACTGCTCGACTGAGGGACCTTACAAATAATTATATGTGTCCTTGTCTCCCTCTTTCTTCCTCTCTTCTTCCTTCCCTCTCACTGTCCCTCCCTCTATCTCTCTCCCTCCCTCCCCTTTTCTCCCTCACTCTCTCTCTCTCTCTCTGAATGAGGATGTGAATTATAGAAAGATGGATAGAGAACGGATGAGCACATTTTCTCTTCTCCGTTACTAAAGAATCCTCACACAAACACGTAGAGAGACAGACACAGCGCGCGGTGTTGCGTACTTTCATGAGCAGCCGAGGAATGTTCCAGTGAGTTTCCCCAGGGTTTTGATGTGGCCAGGGGAGGGAGAGAGAGAGGGAGAGAGAGAGGGAGAGAGAGAGAGAGAATAAAATGGAGGGAAGAGAAGGTAGGAGAGGAAAGACGTTAAGTAAGAATGAAGGGAAACTAGAGAGAAATTATTAAGAGAAAGAGTTGGATAGAGAAAGAGTTGGATAGAGAAAGAGTTGGATAGGACAGTTGCGTTAAAGGGGATTAAAGAGGACAGAGAATAGAATGAAGAGACAGAGGGTAGCCTCTTTCTCTCCCTCACTCTTTCCATTTCTCCCTCTCCTCTCTCTTTCCTCTCCTCTCTTTCTCCTCTTTTCTCTTTCTCCCCTCCCTCCCTCTGTCCTCTCTCTGTCTTTCTCTCTCTCCCTCTCTCCCTCTCTCCATCCCTCAGATGTGCAGTGACAGCAGTTTACAGCTCCCAGGCCCAGCCAGTGCTGGAGTGCTGTTTGAGCTCATTGTTTAGTGTACCAGATATCTCTTATATCATCTAGTCCTCTGGCCATCTTCTAGTTCCATCTCTCTAATATCATCTACTCCTCTGGCCATCTTCTAGTTCCATCTCTCTTATATCATCTAGTCCTCTGGCCATCTTCTAGTTCCATCTCTCTTATATCATCTAGTCCTCTGGCCATCTTCTAGTTCCATCTCTCTTATATCATCTAGTCCTCTGGCCATCTTCTAGTTCCATCTCTCTTATATCATCTAGTCCTCTGGCCATCTTCTAGTTCCATCTCTCTTATATCATCTAGTCCTCTGGCCATCTTCTAGTTTAATCCCAGCAAATCTAGTTTAATCCCAGCAAACCGGGTACATTCCCAGAACATTAGGTAAGATTCCCAAGTTCTAGGTAGGTCGTCATCATTTGACTAAAGATAATAATAACATCCTCTGGTGATCTGGCTAGGGAACCAAACACTGGGGTTAATCCTCTGGCTAAGGAACCAAACACTGGGGTTAATCCTCTGGCTAAGGAACCAAACACTGGGGTTAATCCTCTGGCTAAGGAACCAAACACGGGTGTTAATCCTCTGGCTAAGGAACCAAACACTGGGGTTAATCCTCTAGCTAAGGAACCAAACACGGGTGTTAATCCTCTGGCTAAGGAACCAAACACTGGGGTTAATCCTCTGGCTAAGGAACCAAACACTGGGGTTAATCCTCTGGCTAAGGAACCAAACACTGGGGTTAATCCTCTGGCTAAGGAACCAAACACGGGTGTTAATCCTCTGGCTAAGGAACCAAACACTGGGGTTAATCCTCTGGCTAAGGAACCAAACACTGGGGGTAATCCTCTGGCTAAGGAACCAAACACGGGGGTTAATCCTCTGGCTAAGGAACCAAACACGGGTGTTAATCCTCTGGCTAAGGAACCAAACACTGGGGTTAATCCTCTGGCTAAGCAACCAAACACTGGGGTTAATCCTCTAGCTAAGGAACCAAACACGGGTGTTAATCCTCTGGCTAAGGAACCAAACACGGGTGTTAATCCTCTGGCTAAGGAACCAAACACTGGGGTTAATCCTCTGGCTAAGGAACCAAACACTGGGGTTAATCCTCTGGCTAAGGAACCAAACACGGGTGTTAATCCTCTGGCTAAGGAACCAAACACTGGGGTTAATCCTCTGGCTAAGGAACCAAACACTGGGGTTAATCCTCTGGCTAAGGAACCAAACACTGGGGTTAATCCTCTGGCTAAGGAACCAAACACTGGGGTTAATCCTCTGGCTAAGGAACCAAACACTGGGGTTAATCCTCTGGCTAAGGAACCAAACACGGGGGTTAATCCTCTGGCTAAGGAACCAAACACTGGGGTTAATCCTGTAGGCCCTGGAACAAGTCTGATGACATTTGGAAGCTGACAGTCCTACCTTGACTTCGTTGCGGTGACAGTGACCATTCTATATTACCATCTTTAGTCTTCCATGTTCTCTGGGTAAATGTTGTTGCATTCTCTCTCATCTGACGGAGGGGATGGTATATAGCAGACTCCTCATCTGAATCCTCTTCCTCAAAGAAAATTTCACAATCTGGATCATCAACAGCAATGTCCTCTGTCTCTGAAATGTCCTCTGTCTCTGAAATGTCCTCTCTCTCTGAAATGTCCTCTGTCTCTGAAATGTCCTCTGTCTCTGAAATGTCCTCTGTCTCTGAAATGTCCTCTGTCTCTGAAATGTCCTCTGTCTCTGAAATGTCCTCTGTCTCTGAAATGTCCTCTGTCTCTGAAATGTCCTCTGTCTCTGAAATGTCCTCTGTCTCTGAAATGTCCTCTCTCTCTGAAATGTCCTCTGTCTCTGAAATGTCCTCTCTCTCTGAAATGTCCTCTGTCTCTGAAATGTCCTCTGTCTCTGAAATGTCCTCTGTCTCTGAAATGTCCTCTGTCTCTGAAACCTCTTCTTCTATTTTCACTGTCACAGTCCAGAATTTTATGATCAGACTTTTATTGAGTGAAAATCGTTTGGAGGTCATTGTTGACTGTCTGTGTGTGAGATCTGCTGCTCACGCACTGAGAAAGACGAGCTTCGAGAAACTCCTTTTCACCCAAACATAATTATAAAAATGCAACCGGTCAAAAAGAAAATACATCAAAGACACGTGTTTATTTTGGACCTGTGCAAAATATCTAATCACATGAAAGCCTCTCGGTCAAAATGACCCACAACATCATGTTTGTATACAAAATCTACACAGACATTCCACACCACATCATCAGTGTGTCCACATTTTGAAGTTAGGTTCATGACCCTAAATGAGGGGAAAGTCATTTAATTTCATGGAGAAAAAGAGAGGTTAACTAGTGTTTTAGACAACTCCAAAGTGGAAAGAGGTCTAATTGACCCGTTACGTAATAGGAGGGTTAAAGAACAGATATCTCTCTGGTTCCTCTCTAGGTTTCTTCCTAGGTTTTGGCCTTTCTGTGGAGTTTTTCCTAGCCACCGTGCTTCTACACCTGCATTGCTTGCTGTTTGGGGTTTTAGGCTGAATGATTCACCTGAAAAAAATCACCAATCACTCTGAGGACTAAGATGTCTCGTTATTTTAAATACATTTCACATTTTCGCCTGAATTTGATTTTCAACCCAAATTCTCATTACCGATATTATAACTTATTAGAATAAAATAACAAATATGTTGCTGTAGTTTGTCCATATATCATAAAAATGAGATACTAGATGAAGTTGACATTAAACGGTCATATTTATTACGTAACAAACACAGCATCTGTGGACATGTCTCCTTAACAACACGTTTTCAAGTTCCCGTTTAAAAATGTGAATAATTTTTTTTATAAAGTTTTATTTACCCATGATGCATCATCTAGCGGAGTAGTAGAAATGTATTTAATTTATTCGCTTAAAGTGCCTTCAGAAACTATTCACACCCTTTGACTTTTTCCACATTTTGTTGTGTTACAGCCTGAAATTAAAATTGATTTAATGTAGATTTTGTGTCACTGGCCGACACACAATACCCCATAAAGTGGAATTGTGTTTTTAGACATTTTACAAATGAATTAAGAATGAAATGTCTTGAGTCAATAAATATTCAACCACCTTTGTTATGGTCTAAATAAGTTCATGGGTAAAAATGTGCTTAACAAGTCACGTAATAAGTTGCATGGACTCTGTGTGTTTAACATGATTGTTTTATGACTACCTCATCTCTGTACATACAATTATCTGTAAGGTCCCTCAGTCGAGCAGTGAATTTCAAACGCAGTTTCAACCACAAAAGACCAGGGATGTTTTCCAATGCCTCATAAAGAAGGAAACCTATTGGTAGATGGGGGGGAAAAAATACATTTAAAAGCACACATTAAATACTCCGTTGAGCATAGTGAAGTCATTAATTACACTTTGGATGGCGTATCAATACACCCAGTCACTACAAAGATACAGGCGTCCTTCCTAACTCAGTTGCCGGAGAGGAAGGAAAATGCTAAGGGATTTCACTATGAGGCCAATCATTACAGATGTTGGTTAGCTTGCTAGCGAATTGTAGCCATATTAGCATAGACATGACATCTCTCAACTCCCCCCTTTCTCATCTCCCTTATCCTCTCCTCTCCCTTATCCTCTTTCCTCTCTCTCCTCTCCCCTCTCTCCCCTACCTCTCCTCTCTCCCCAACTCTCCCTTCTCTCCTCACCCTCTCTCTCCTCTCTCCCTTCTCTCCTCTACCTTCTCTCCTCTCTCTCCTCTCCCTTCTCTCCTCACCCTCTCTCCCATCTCTCTCCTCTCCCTTCTCTCCTCACCCTCTCTCTCCTCTCCCTTCTCTCCTCACCCTCTCTCCCCTCTCTCTCCTCTACCTTCTCTCCTCACCCTCTCTCCCCTCTCTCCTCACCCTCTCTCCCCTCTCTCTCCTCTACCTTCTCTCCTCTCTCTCCTCTCCTCTCCCTTCTCTCCTCACCCTCTCTCCTCTCTCTCCTCTCCTCTACCTTCTCTCCTCACCCTCTCTCCTCTCTCTCCTCTCCTCCGTCTGTAATGTTTCCTTGGCCTGATAGATGTCCTGTCTTCACTCATTACCAGACTCTTTACAGGTAAACTGAAGACTGGTTGTGTTACAGTGCAGGTAAACTGAAGACTGGTTGTGTTACAGGGCAGGTAAACTGAAGACTGGTTGTGTTACAGTGCAGGTAAACTGAAGACTGGTTGTGTTACAGTGCAGGTAAACGGGTTGTGTTACAGGGCAGGTAAACTGAAGACTGGTTGTGTTACAGTGCAGGTAAACTGGTTGTGTTACAGTGCAGGTAAACTGGTTGTGTTACAGTACAGGTAAACTGGTTGTGTTACAGTGCAGGTAAACTGAAGACTGGTTGTGTTACAGTGCAGGTAAACTGAAGACTGGTTGTGTTACAGTGCAGGTAAACGGGTTGTGTTACAGGGCAGGTAAACTGGTTGTGTTACAGTGCAGGTAAACTGAAGACTGGTTGTGTTACAGTGCAGGTAAACTGAAGACTGGTTGTGTTACAGTGCAGGTAAACGGGTTGTGTTACAGGGCAGGTAAACTGAAGACTGGTTGTGTTACAGTGCAGGTAAACTGGTTGTGTTACAGTGCAGGTAAACTGGTTGTGTTACAGTACAGGTAAACTGGTTGTGTTACAGTGCAGGTAAACTGAAGACTGGTTGTGTTACAGTGCAGGTAAACTGGTTGTGTTACAGTGCAGGTATACTGGTTGTGTTACAGTGCAGGTAAACTGGTTGTGTTACAGTGCAGGTAAACTGGTTGTGTTACAGTGCAGGTAAACTGAAGACTGGTTGTGTTACAGTGCAGGTAAACTGGTTGTGTTACAGTGCAGGTAAACTGGTTGTGTTACAGTGCAGGTAAACTGGTTGTGTTACAGTGCAGGTAAACTGGTTGTGTTACAGTGCAGGTAAACTGAAGACTGGTTGTGTTACAGTGCAGGTAAACTGAAGACTGGTTGTGTTACAGTGCAGGTAAACTGGAGACTGGTTGTGTTACAGTGCAGGTAAACTGGAGACTGGTTGTGTTACAGTGCAGGTAAACTGAAGACTGGTTGTGTTACAGTGCAGGTAAACTGGAGACTGGTTGTGTTACAGTGCAGGTAAACTGAAGACTGGTTGTGTTACAGTGCAGGTAAACTGAAGACTGGTTGTGTTACAGTGCAGGTAAACTGAAGACTGGTTGTGTTACAGTGCAGGTAAACTGGAGACTGGTTGTGTTACAGTGCAGGTAAACTGGTTGTGTTACAGTGCAGGTAAACTGAAGACTGGTTGTGTTACAGTGCAGGTAAACTGAAGACTGGTTGTGTTACAGTGCAGGTAAACTGGTTGTGTTACAGTGCAGGTAAACTGGAGACTGGTTGTGTTACAGTGCAGGTAAACTGGAGACTGGTTGTGTTACAGTGCAGGTAAACTGGAGACTGGTTGTGTTACAGTGCAGGTAAACTGGAGACTGGTTGTGTTACAGTGCAGGTAAACTGGAGACTGGTTGTGTTACAGTGCAGGTAAACTGGAGACTGGTTGTGTTACAGTGCAGGTAAACTGAAGACTGGTTTTGTTACAGTGCAGGTAAACTGGAGACTGGTTGTGTTACAGTGCAGGTAAACTGGAGACTGGTTGTGTTACAGTGCAGGTAAACTGAAGACTGGTTGTGTTACAGTGCAGGTAAACTGGAGACTGGTTGTGTTACAGTGCAGGTAAACTGAAGACTGGTTGTGTTACAGTGCAGGTAAACTGAAGACTGGTTGTGTTACAGTGCAGGTAAACGGGTTGTGTTACAGGGCAGGTAAACTGAAGACTGGTTGTGTTACAGTGCAGGTAAACTGGTTGTGTTACAGTGCAGGTAAACTGGTTGTGTTACAGTACAGGTAAACTGGTTGTGTTACAGTGCAGGTAAACTGAAGACTGGTTGTGTTACAGTGCAGGTAAACTGAAGACTGGTTGTGTTACAGTGCAGGTAAACGGGTTGTGTTACAGGGCAGGTAAACTGGTTGTGTTACAGTGCAGGTAAACTGAAGACTGGTTGTGTTACAGTGCAGGTAAACTGAAGACTGGTTGTGTTACAGTGCAGGTAAACGGGTTGTGTTACAGGGCAGGTAAACTGAAGACTGGTTGTGTTACAGTGCAGGTAAACTGGTTGTGTTACAGTGCAGGTAAACTGGTTGTGTTACAGTACAGGTAAACTGGTTGTGTTACAGTGCAGGTAAACTGAAGACTGGTTGTGTTACAGTGCAGGTAAACTGGTTGTGTTACAGTGCAGGTATACTGGTTGTGTTACAGTGCAGGTAAACTGGTTGTGTTACAGTGCAGGTAAACTGGTTGTGTTACAGTGCAGGTAAACTGAAGACTGGTTGTGTTACAGTGCAGGTAAACTGGTTGTGTTACAGTGCAGGTAAACTGGTTGTGTTACAGTGCAGGTAAACTGGTTGTGTTACAGTGCAGGTAAACTGAAGACTGGTTGTGTTACAGTGCAGGTAAACTGAAGACTGGTTGTGTTACAGTGCAGGTAAACTGGAGACTGGTTGTGTTACAGTGCAGGTAAACTGGAGACTGGTTGTGTTACAGTGCAGGTAAACTGAAGACTGGTTGTGTTACAGTGCAGGTAAACTGGAGACTGGTTGTGTTACAGTGCAGGTAAACTGAAGACTGGTTGTGTTACAGTGCAGGTAAACTGAAGACTGGTTGTGTTACAGTGCAGGTAAACTGAAGACTGGTTGTGTTACAGTGCAGGTAAACTGGAGACTGGTTGTGTTACAGTGCAGGTAAACTGGTTGTGTTACAGTGCAGGTAAACTGAAGACTGGTTGTGTTACAGTGCAGGTAAACTGAAGACTGGTTGTGTTACAGTGCAGGTAAACTGGTTGTGTTACAGTGCAGGTAAACTGGAGACTGGTTGTGTTACAGTGCAGGTAAACTGGAGACTGGTTGTGTTACAGTGCAGGTAAACTGGAGACTGGTTGTGTTACAGTGCAGGTAAACTGGAGACAGGTTGTGTTACAGTGCAGGTAAACTGGAGACTGGTTGTGTTACAGTGCAGGTAAACTGGAGACTGGTTGTGTTACAGTGCAGGTAAACTGAAGACTGGTTTTGTTACAGTGCAGGTAAACTGGAGACTGGTTGTGTTACAGTGCAGGTAAACTGGAGACTGGTTGTGTTACAGTGCAGGTAAACTGGAGACTGGTTGTGTTACAGTGCAGGTAAACTGAAGACTGGTTGTGTTACAGTGCAGGTAAACTGGAGACTGGTTGTGTTACAGTGCAGGTAAACTGGAGACTGGTTGTGTTACAGTGCAGGTAAACTGAAGACAGGTTGTGTTACAGTGCAGGTAAACTGAAGACTGGCTGTGTTACAGTGCAGGTAAACTGAAGACTGGTTGTGTTACAGTGCAGGTAAACTGAAGACTGGTTGTGTTACAGTGCAGGTAAACTGAAGACTGGTTGTGTTACAGTGCAGGTAAACTGGTTGTGTTACAGTGCAGGTAAACTGGAGACTGGTTGTGTTACAGTGCAGGTAAACTGGTTGTGTTACAGTGCAGGTAAACTGAAGACTGGTTGTGTTACAGTGCAGGTAAACTGAAGACTGGTTGTGTTACAGTGCAGGTAAACTGAAGACTGGTTGTGTTACAGTGCAGGTAAACTGGAGACTGGTTGTGTTACAGTGCAGGTAAACTGAAGACTGGTTGTGTTACAGTGCAGGTAAACTGAAGACTGGTTGTGTTACAGTGCAGGTAAACTGAAGACTGGTTGTGTTACAGTGCAGGTAAACTGAAGACTGGTTGTGTTACAGTGCAGGTAAACTGAAGACTGGTTGTGTTACAGTGCAGGTAAACTGAAGACTGGTTGTGTTACAGTGCAGGTAAACTGAAGACTGGTTGTGTTACAGTGCAGGTAAACTGAAGACTGGTTGTGTTACAGTGCAGGTAAACTGAAGACTGGTTGTGTTACAGTGCAGGTAAACTGAAGACTGGTTGTGTTACAGTGCAGGTAAACTGGAGACTGGTTGTGTTACAGTGCAGGTAAACTGAAGACTGGTTGTGTTACAGTGCAGGTAAACTGAAGACTGGTTGTGTTACAGTGCAGGTAAACTGGAGACTGGTTGTGTTACAGTGCAGGTAAACTGGAGACTGGTTGTGTTACAGTGCAGGTAAACTGAAGACTGGTTGTGTTACAGTGCAGGTAAACTGAAGACTGGTTGTGTTACAGTGCAGGTAAACTGAAGACTGGTTGTGTTACAGTGCAGGTAAACTGAAGACTGGTTGTGTTACAGTGCAGGTAAACGGGTTGTGTTACAGGGCAGGTAAACTGAAGACTGGTTGTGTTACAGTGCAGGTAAACTGGTTGTGTTACAGTGCAGGTAAACTGGTTGTGTTACAGTACAGGTAAACTGGTTGTGTTACAGTGCAGGTAAACTGAAGACTGGTTGTGTTACAGTGCAGGTAAACTGGTTGTGTTACAGTGCAGGTATACTGGTTGTGTTACAGTGCAGGTAAACTGGTTGTGTTACAGTGCAGGTAAACTGGTTGTGTTACAGTGCAGGTAAACTGAAGACTGGTTGTGTTACAGTGCAGGTAAACTGGTTGTGTTACAGTGCAGGTAAACTGGTTGTGTTACAGTGCAGGTAAACTGGTTGTGTTACAGTGCAGGTAAACTGGTTGTGTTACAGTGCAGGTAAACTGAAGACTGGTTGTGTTACAGTGCAGGTAAACTGAAGACTGGTTGTGTTACAGTGCAGGTAAACTGGAGACTGGTTGTGTTACAGTGCAGGTAAACTGGAGACTGGTTGTGTTACAGTGCAGGTAAACTGAAGACTGGTTGTGTTACAGTGCAGGTAAACTGGAGACTGGTTGTGTTACAGTGCAGGTAAACTGAAGACTGGTTGTGTTACAGTGCAGGTAAACTGAAGACTGGTTGTGTTACAGTGCAGGTAAACTGAAGACTGGTTGTGTTACAGTGCAGGTAAACTGGAGACTGGTTGTGTTACAGTGCAGGTAAACTGGTTGTGTTACAGTGCAGGTAAACTGAAGACTGGTTGTGTTACAGTGCAGGTAAACTGAAGACTGGTTGTGTTACAGTGCAGGTAAACTGGTTGTGTTACAGTGCAGGTAAACTGGAGACTGGTTGTGTTACAGTGCAGGTAAACTGGAGACTGGTTGTGTTACAGTGCAGGTAAACTGGAGACTGGTTGTGTTACAGTGCAGGTAAACTGGAGACTGGTTGTGTTACAGTGCAGGTAAACTGGAGACTGGTTGTGTTACAGTGCAGGTAAACTGGAGACTGGTTGTGTTACAGTGCAGGTAAACTGAAGACTGGTTTTGTTACAGTGCAGGTAAACTGGAGACTGGTTGTGTTACAGTGCAGGTAAACTGGAGACTGGTTGTGTTACAGTGCAGGTAAACTGGAGACTGGTTGTGTTACAGTGCAGGTAAACTGAAGACTGGTTGTGTTACAGTGCAGGTAAACTGGAGACTGGTTGTGTTACAGTGCAGGTAAACTGAAGACTGGTTGTGTTACAGTGCAGGTAAACTGAAGACTGGTTGTGTTACAGTGCAGGTAAACGGGTTGTGTTACAGGGCAGGTAAACTGAAGACTGGTTGTGTTACAGTGCAGGTAAACTGGTTGTGTTACAGTGCAGGTAAACTGGTTGTGTTACAGTACAGGTAAACTGGTTGTGTTACAGTGCAGGTAAACTGAAGACTGGTTGTGTTACAGTGCAGGTAAACTGAAGACTGGTTGTGTTACAGTGCAGGTAAACGGGTTGTGTTACAGGGCAGGTAAACTGGTTGTGTTACAGTGCAGGTAAACTGAAGACTGGTTGTGTTACAGTGCAGGTAAACTGAAGACTGGTTGTGTTACAGTGCAGGTAAACGGGTTGTGTTACAGGGCAGGTAAACTGAAGACTGGTTGTGTTACAGTGCAGGTAAACTGGTTGTGTTACAGTGCAGGTAAACTGGTTGTGTTACAGTGCAGGTAAACTGAAGACTGGTTGTGTTACAGTGCAGGTAAACTGGTTGTGTTACAGTGCAGGTATACTGGTTGTGTTACAGTGCAGGTAAACTGGTTGTGTTACAGTGCAGGTAAACTGGTTGTGTTACAGTGCAGGTAAACTGAAGACTGGTTGTGTTACAGTGCAGGTAAACTGGTTGTGTTACAGTGCAGGTAAACTGGTTGTGTTACAGTGCAGGTAAACTGGTTGTGTTACAGTGCAGGTAAACTGAAGACTGGTTGTGTTACAGTGCAGGTAAACTGAAGACTGGTTGTGTTACAGTGCAGGTAAACTGGAGACTGGTTGTGTTACAGTGCAGGTAAACTGGAGACTGGTTGTGTTACAGTGCAGGTAAACTGAAGACTGGTTGTGTTACAGTGCAGGTAAACTGGAGACTGGTTGTGTTACAGTGCAGGTAAACTGAAGACTGGTTGTGTTACAGTGCAGGTAAACTGAAGACTGGTTGTGTTACAGTGCAGGTAAACTGAAGACTGGTTGTGTTACAGTGCAGGTAAACTGGAGACTGGTTGTGTTACAGTGCAGGTAAACTGGTTGTGTTACAGTGCAGGTAAACTGAAGACTGGTTGTGTTACAGTGCAGGTAAACTGAAGACTGGTTGTGTTACAGTGCAGGTAAACTGGTTGTGTTACAGTGCAGGTAAACTGGAGACTGGTTGTGTTACAGTGCAGGTAAACTGGAGACTGGTTGTGTTACAGTGCAGGTAAACTGGAGACAGGTTGTGTTACAGTGCAGGTAAACTGGAGACTGGTTGTGTTACAGTGCAGGTAAACTGGAGACTGGTTGTGTTACAGTGCAGGTAAACTGGAGACTGGTTGTGTTACAGTGCAGGTAAACTGAAGACTGGTTTTGTTACAGTGCAGGTAAACTGGAGACTGTTTGTGTTACAGTGCAGGTAAACTGGAGACTGGTTGTGTTACAGTGCAGGTAAACTGGAGACTGGTTGTGTTACAGTGCAGGTAAACTGGAGACTGGTTGTGTTACAGTGCAGGTAAACTGGAGACTGGTTGTGTTACAGTGCAGGTAAACTGAAGACAGGTTGTGTTACAGTGCAGGTAAACTGAAGACTGGCTGTGTTACAGTGCAGGTAAACTGAAGACTGGGTGTGTTACAGTGCAGGTAAACTGAAGACTGGTTGTGTTACAGTGCAGGTAAACTGAAGACTGGTTGTGTTACAGTGCAGGTAAACTGGTTGTGTTACAGTGCAGGTAAACTGGAGACTGGTTGTGTTACAGTGCAGGTAAACTGGTTGTGTTACAGTGCAGGTAAACTGAAGACTGGTTGTGTTACAGTGCAGGTAAACTGAAGACTGGTTGTGTTACAGTGCAGGTAAACTGAAGACTGGTTGTGTTACAGTGCAGGTAAACTGGAGACTGGTTGTGTTACAGTGCAGGTAAACTGAAGACTGGTTGTGTTACAGTGCAGGTAAACTGAAGACTGGTTGTGTTACAGTGCAGGTAAACTGAAGACTGGTTGTGTTACAGTGCAGGTAAACTGAAGACTGGTTGTGTTACAGTGCAGGTAAACTGAAGACTGGTTGTGTTACAGTGCAGGTAAACTGAAGACTGGTTGTGTTACAGTGCAGGTAAACTGAAGACTGGTTGTGTTACAGTGCAGGTAAACTGAAGACTGGTTGTGTTACAGTGCAGGTAAACTGAAGACTGGTTGTGTTACAGTGCAGGTAAACTGAAGACTGGTTGTGTTACAGTGCAGGTAAACTGAAGACTGGTTTTGTTACAGTGCAGGTAAACTGGAGACTGGTTGTGTTACAGTGCAGGTAAACTGAAGACTGGTTTTGTTACAGTGCAGGTAAACTGGAGACTGTTTGTGTTACAGTGCAGGTAAACTGGAGACTGGTTGTGTTACAGTGCAGGTAAACTGGAGACTGGTTGTGTTACAGTGCAGGTAAACTGGAGACTGGTTGTGTTACAGTGCAGGTAAACTGGAGACTGGTTGTGTTACAGTGCAGGTAAACTGGAGACTGGTTGTGTTACAGTGCAGGTAAACTGAAGACAGGTTGTGTTACAGTGCAGGTAAACTGAAGACTGGCTGTGTTACAGTGCAGGTAAACTGAAGACTGGTTGTGTTACAGTGCAGGTAAACTGAAGACTGGTTGTGTTACAGTGCAGGTAAACTGAAGACTGGTTGTGTTACAGTGCAGGTAAACTGGTTGTGTTACAGTGCAGGTAAACTGGAGACTGGTTGTGTTACAGTGCAGGTAAACTGGTTGTGTTACAGTGCAGGTAAACTGAAGACTGGTTGTGTTACAGTGCAGGTAAACTGAAGACTGGTTGTGTTACAGTGCAGGTAAACTGAAGACTGGTTGTGTTACAGTGCAGGTAAACTGGAGACTGGTTGTGTTACAGTGCAGGTAAACTGAAGACTGGTTGTGTTACAGTGCAGGTAAACTGAAGACTGGTTGTGTTACAGTGCAGGTAAACTGAAGACTGGTTGTGTTACAGTGCAGGTAAACTGAAGACTGGTTGTGTTACAGTGCAGGTAAACTGAAGACTGGTTGTGTTACAGTGCAGGTAAACTGAAGACTGGTTGTGTTACAGTGCAGGTAAACTGAAGACTGGTTGTGTTACAGTGCAGGTAAACTGAAGACTGGTTGTGTTACAGTGCAGGTAAACTGAAGACTGGTTGTGTTACAGTGCAGGTAAACTGAAGACTGGTTGTGTTACAGTGCAGGTAAACTGGAGACTGGTTGTGTTACAGTGCAGGTAAACTGAAGACTGGTTGTGTTACAGTGCAGGTAAACTGAAGACTGGTTGTGTTACAGTGCAGGTAAACTGGAGACTGGTTGTGTTACAGTGCAGGTAAACTGGAGACTGGTTGTGTTACAGTGCAGGTAAACTGAAGACTGGTTGTGTTACAGTGCAGGTAAACTGAAGACTGGTTGTGTTACAGTGCAGGTAAACTGAAGACTGGTTGTGTTACAGTGCAGGTAAACTGAAGACTGGTTGTGTTACAGTGCAGGTAAACTGAAGACTGGTTGTGTTACAGTGCAGGTAAACTGAAGACTGGTTGTGTTACAGTGCAGGTAAACTGAAGACTGGTTGTGTTACAGTGCAGGTAAACTGGAGACTGGTTGTGTTACAGTGCAGGTAAACTGAAGACTGGTTGTGTTACAGTGCAGGTAAACTGAAGACTGGTTGTGTTACAGTGCAGGTAAACTGAAGACTGGTTGTGTTACAGTGCAGGTAAACTGAAGACTGGTTGTGTTACAGTGCAGGTAACCTGAAGACTGGTTGTGTTACAGTGCAGGTAAACTGAAGACTGGTTGTGTTACAGTGCAGGTAAACTGAAGACTGGTTGTGTTACAGTGCAGGTAAACTGAAGACTGGTTGTGTTACAGTGCAGGTAAACTGGAGACTGGTTGTGTTACAGTGCAGGTAAACTGAAGACTGGTTGTGTTACAGTGCAGGTAAACTGAAGACTGGTTGTGTTACAGTGCAGGTAAACTGGAGACTGGTTGTGTTACAGTGCAGGTAAACTGGAGACTGGTTGTGTTACAGTGCAGGTAAACTGAAGACTGGTTGTGTTACAGTGCAGGTAAACTGAAGACTGGTTGTGTTACAGTGCAGGTAAACTGAAGACTGGTTGTGTTACAGTGCAGGTAAACTGAAGACTGGTTGTGTTACAGTGCAGGTAAACTGAAGACTGGTTGTGTTACAGTGCAGGTAAACTGAAGACTGGTTGTGTTACAGTGCAGGTAAACTGAAGACTGGTTGTGTTACAGTGCAGGTAAACTGAAGACTGGTTGTGTTACAGTGCAGGTAAACTGAAGACTGGTTGTGTTACAGTGCAGGTAAACTGAAGACTGGTTGTGTTACAGTGCAGGTAAACTGAAGACTGGTTGTGTTACAGTGCAGGTAAACTGGAGACTGGTTGTGTTACAGTGCAGGTAAACTGAAGACTGGTTGTGTTACAGTGCAGGTAAACTGAAGACTGGTTGTGTTACAGTGCAGGTAAACTGGAGACTGGTTGTGTTACAGTGCAGGTAAACTGGAGACTGGTTGTGTTACAGTGCAGGTAAACTGAAGACTGGTTGTGTTACAGTGCAGGTAAACTGAAGACTGGTTGTGTTACAGTGCAGGTAAACTGAAGACTGGTTGTGTTACAGGGCAGGTAAACTGAAGACTGGTTGTGTTACAGTGCAGGTAAACTGAAGACTGGTTGTGTTACAGTGCAGGTAAACGGGTTGTGTTACAGGGCAGGTAAACTGAAGACTGGTTGTGTTACAGTGCAGGTAAACTGGTTGTGTTACAGTGCAGGTAAACTGGTTGTGTTACAGTACAGGTAAACTGGTTGTGTTACAGTGCAGGTAAACTGAAGACTGGTTGTGTTACAGTGCAGGTAAACTGAAGACTGGTTGTGTTACAGTGCAGGTAAACGGGTTGTGTTACAGGGCAGGTAAACTGGTTGTGTTACAGTGCAGGTAAACTGAAGACTGGTTGTGTTACAGTGCAGGTAAACTGAAGACTGGTTGTGTTACAGTGCAGGTAAACGGGTTGTGTTACAGGGCAGGTAAACTGAAGACTGGTTGTGTTACAGTGCAGGTAAACTGGTTGTGTTACAGTGCAGGTAAACTGGTTGTGTTACAGTACAGGTAAACTGGTTGTGTTACAGTGCAGGTAAACTGAAGACTGGTTGTGTTACAGTGCAGGTAAACTGGTTGTGTTACAGTGCAGGTATACTGGTTGTGTTACAGTGCAGGTAAACTGGTTGTGTTACAGTGCAGGTAAACTGGTTGTGTTACAGTGCAGGTAAACTGAAGACTGGTTGTGTTACAGTGCAGGTAAACTGGTTGTGTTACAGTGCAGGTAAACTGGTTGTGTTACAGTGCAGGTAAACTGGTTGTGTTACAGTGCAGGTAAACTGGTTGTGTTACAGTGCAGGTAAACTGAAGACTGGTTGTGTTACAGTGCAGGTAAACTGAAGACTGGTTGTGTTACAGTGCAGGTAAACTGGAGACTGGTTGTGTTACAGTGCAGGTAAACTGGAGACTGGTTGTGTTACAGTGCAGGTAAACTGAAGACTGGTTGTGTTACAGTGCAGGTAAACTGGAGACTGGTTGTGTTACAGTGCAGGTAAACTGAAGACTGGTTGTGTTACAGTGCAGGTAAACTGAAGACTGGTTGTGTTACAGTGCAGGTAAACTGAAGACTGGTTGTGTTACAGTGCAGGTAAACTGGAGACTGGTTGTGTTACAGTGCAGGTAAACTGGTTGTGTTACAGTGCAGGTAAACTGAAGACTGGTTGTGTTACAGTGCAGGTAAACTGAAGACTGGTTGTGTTACAGTGCAGGTAAACTGGTTGTGTTACAGTGCAGGTAAACTGGAGACTGGTTGTGTTACAGTGCAGGTAAACTGGAGACTGGTTGTGTTACAGTGCAGGTAAACTGGAGACTGGTTGTGTTACAGTGCAGGTAAACTGGAGACTGGTTGTGTTACAGTGCAGGTAAACTGGAGACTGGTTGTGTTACAGTGCAGGTAAACTGGAGACTGGTTGTGTTACAGTGCAGGTAAACTGAAGACTGGTTTTGTTACAGTGCAGGTAAACTGGAGACTGGTTGTGTTACAGTGCAGGTAAACTGGAGACTGGTTGTGTTACAGTGCAGGTAAACTGAAGACTGGTTGTGTTACAGTGCAGGTAAACTGGAGACTGGTTGTGTTACAGTGCAGGTAAACTGAAGACTGGTTGTGTTACAGTGCAGGTAAACTGAAGACTGGTTGTGTTACAGTGCAGGTAAACGGGTTGTGTTACAGGGCAGGTAAACTGAAGACTGGTTGTGTTACAGTGCAGGTAAACTGGTTGTGTTACAGTGCAGGTAAACTGGTTGTGTTACAGTACAGGTAAACTGGTTGTGTTACAGTGCAGGTAAACTGAAGACTGGTTGTGTTACAGTGCAGGTAAACTGAAGACTGGTTGTGTTACAGTGCAGGTAAACGGGTTGTGTTACAGGGCAGGTAAACTGGTTGTGTTACAGTGCAGGTAAACTGAAGACTGGTTGTGTTACAGTGCAGGTAAACTGAAGACTGGTTGTGTTACAGTGCAGGTAAACGGGTTGTGTTACAGGGCAGGTAAACTGAAGACTGGTTGTGTTACAGTGCAGGTAAACTGGTTGTGTTACAGTGCAGGTAAACTGGTTGTGTTACAGTACAGGTAAACTGGTTGTGTTACAGTGCAGGTAAACTGAAGACTGGTTGTGTTACAGTGCAGGTAAACTGGTTGTGTTACAGTGCAGGTATACTGGTTGTGTTACAGTGCAGGTAAACTGGTTGTGTTACAGTGCAGGTAAACTGGTTGTGTTACAGTGCAGGTAAACTGAAGACTGGTTGTGTTACAGTGCAGGTAAACTGGTTGTGTTACAGTGCAGGTAAACTGGTTGTGTTACAGTGCAGGTAAACTGGTTGTGTTACAGTGCAGGTAAACTGAAGACTGGTTGTGTTACAGTGCAGGTAAACTGAAGACTGGTTGTGTTACAGTGCAGGTAAACTGGAGACTGGTTGTGTTACAGTGCAGGTAAACTGGAGACTGGTTGTGTTACAGTGCAGGTAAACTGAAGACTGGTTGTGTTACAGTGCAGGTAAACTGGAGACTGGTTGTGTTACAGTGCAGGTAAACTGAAGACTGGTTGTGTTACAGTGCAGGTAAACTGAAGACTGGTTGTGTTACAGTGCAGGTAAACTGAAGACTGGTTGTGTTACAGTGCAGGTAAACTGGAGACTGGTTGTGTTACAGTGCAGGTAAACTGGTTGTGTTACAGTGCAGGTAAACTGAAGACTGGTTGTGTTACAGTGCAGGTAAACTGAAGACTGGTTGTGTTACAGTGCAGGTAAACTGGTTGTGTTACAGTGCAGGTAAACTGGAGACTGGTTGTGTTACAGTGCAGGTAAACTGGAGACTGGTTGTGTTACAGTGCAGGTAAACTGGAGACAGGTTGTGTTACAGTGCAGGTAAACTGGAGACTGGTTGTGTTACAGTGCAGGTAAACTGGAGACTGGTTGTGTTACAGTGCAGGTAAACTGAAGACTGGTTTTGTTACAGTGCAGGTAAACTGGAGACTGGTTGTGTTACAGTGCAGGTAAACTGGAGACTGGTTGTGTTACAGTGCAGGTAAACTGGAGACTGGTTGTGTTACAGTGCAGGTAAACTGGAGACTGGTTGTGTTACAGTGCAGGTAAACTGGAGACTGGTTGTGTTACAGTGCAGGTAAACTGGAGACTGGTTGTGTTACAGTGCAGGTAAACTGAAGACAGGTTGTGTTACAGTGCAGGTAAACTGAAGACTGGCTGTGTTACAGTGCAGGTAAACTGAAGACTGGTTGTGTTACAGTGCAGGTAAACTGAAGACTGGTTGTGTTACAGTGCAGGTAAACTGAAGACTGGTTGTGTTACAGTGCAGGTAAACTGGTTGTGTTACAGTGCAGGTAAACTGGAGACTGGTTGTGTTACAGTGCAGGTAAACTGGTTGTGTTACAGTGCAGGTAAACTGAAGACTGGTTGTGTTACAGTGCAGGTAAACTGAAGACTGGTTGTGTTACAGTGCAGGTAAACTGAAGACTGGTTGTGTTACAGTGCAGGTAAACTGGAGACTGGTTGTGTTACAGTGCAGGTAAACTGAAGACTGGTTGTGTTACAGTGCAGGTAAACTGAAGACTGGTTGTGTTACAGTGCAGGTAAACTGAAGACTGGTTGTGTTACAGTGCAGGTAAACTGAAGACTGGTTGTGTTACAGTGCAGGTAAACTGAAGACTGGTTGTGTTACAGTGCAGGTAAACTGAAGACTGGTTGTGTTACAGTGCAGGTAAACTGAAGACTGGTTGTGTTACAGTGCAGGTAAACTGAAGACTGGTTGTGTTACAGTGCAGGTAAACTGAAGACTGGTTGTGTTACAGTGCAGGTAAACTGGAGACTGGTTGTGTTACAGTGCAGGTAAACTGAAGACTGGTTGTGTTACAGTGCAGGTAAACTGAAGACTGGTTGTGTTACAGTGCAGGTAAACTGAAGACTGGTTGTGTTACAGTGCAGGTAAACTGAAGACTGGTTGTGTTACAGTGCAGGTAAACGGGTTGTGTTACAGGGCAGGTAAACTGAAGACTGGTTGTGTTACAGTGCAGGTAAACTGGTTGTGTTACAGTGCAGGTAAACTGGTTGTGTTACAGTACAGGTAAACTGGTTGTGTTACAGTGCAGGTAAACTGAAGACTGGTTGTGTTACAGTGCAGGTAAACTGGTTGTGTTACAGTGCAGGTATACTGGTTGTGTTACAGTGCAGGTAAACTGGTTGTGTTACAGTGCAGGTAAACTGGTTGTGTTACAGTGCAGGTAAACTGAAGACTGGTTGTGTTACAGTGCAGGTAAACTGGTTGTGTTACAGTGCAGGTAAACTGGTTGTGTTACAGTGCAGGTAAACTGGTTGTGTTACAGTGCAGGTAAACTGGTTGTGTTACAGTGCAGGTAAACTGAAGACTGGTTGTGTTACAGTGCAGGTAAACTGAAGACTGGTTGTGTTACAGTGCAGGTAAACTGGAGACTGGTTGTGTTACAGTGCAGGTAAACTGGAGACTGGTTGTGTTACAGTGCAGGTAAACTGAAGACTGGTTGTGTTACAGTGCAGGTAAACTGGAGACTGGTTGTGTTACAGTGCAGGTAAACTGAAGACTGGTTGTGTTACAGTGCAGGTAAACTGAAGACTGGTTGTGTTACAGTGCAGGTAAACTGAAGACTGGTTGTGTTACAGTGCAGGTAAACTGGAGACTGGTTGTGTTACAGTGCAGGTAAACTGGTTGTGTTACAGTGCAGGTAAACTGAAGACTGGTTGTGTTACAGTGCAGGTAAACTGAAGACTGGTTGTGTTACAGTGCAGGTAAACTGGTTGTGTTACAGTGCAGGTAAACTGGAGACTGGTTGTGTTACAGTGCAGGTAAACTGGAGACTGGTTGTGTTACAGTGCAGGTAAACTGGAGACTGGTTGTGTTACAGTGCAGGTAAACTGGAGACTGGTTGTGTTACAGTGCAGGTAAACTGGAGACTGGTTGTGTTACAGTGCAGGTAAACTGGAGACTGGTTGTGTTACAGTGCAGGTAAACTGAAGACTGGTTTTGTTACAGTGCAGGTAAACTGGAGACTGGTTGTGTTACAGTGCAGGTAAACTGGAGACTGGTTGTGTTACAGTGCAGGTAAACTGGAGACTGGTTGTGTTACAGTGCAGGTAAACTGAAGACTGGTTGTGTTACAGTGCAGGTAAACTGGAGACTGGTTGTGTTACAGTGCAGGTAAACTGAAGACTGGTTGTGTTACAGTGCAGGTAAACTGAAGACTGGTTGTGTTACAGTGCAGGTAAACGGGTTGTGTTACAGGGCAGGTAAACTGAAGACTGGTTGTGTTACAGTGCAGGTAAACTGGTTGTGTTACAGTGCAGGTAAACTGGTTGTGTTACAGTACAGGTAAACTGGTTGTGTTACAGTGCAGGTAAACTGAAGACTGGTTGTGTTACAGTGCAGGTAAACTGAAGACTGGTTGTGTTACAGTGCAGGTAAACGGGTTGTGTTACAGGGCAGGTAAACTGGTTGTGTTACAGTGCAGGTAAACTGAAGACTGGTTGTGTTACAGTGCAGGTAAACTGAAGACTGGTTGTGTTACAGTGCAGGTAAACGGGTTGTGTTACAGGGCAGGTAAACTGAAGACTGGTTGTGTTACAGTGCAGGTAAACTGGTTGTGTTACAGTGCAGGTAAACTGGTTGTGTTACAGTGCAGGTAAACTGAAGACTGGTTGTGTTACAGTGCAGGTAAACTGGTTGTGTTACAGTGCAGGTATACTGGTTGTGTTACAGTGCAGGTAAACTGGTTGTGTTACAGTGCAGGTAAACTGGTTGTGTTACAGTGCAGGTAAACTGAAGACTGGTTGTGTTACAGTGCAGGTAAACTGGTTGTGTTACAGTGCAGGTAAACTGGTTGTGTTACAGTGCAGGTAAACTGGTTGTGTTACAGTGCAGGTAAACTGAAGACTGGTTGTGTTACAGTGCAGGTAAACTGAAGACTGGTTGTGTTACAGTGCAGGTAAACTGGAGACTGGTTGTGTTACAGTGCAGGTAAACTGGAGACTGGTTGTGTTACAGTGCAGGTAAACTGAAGACTGGTTGTGTTACAGTGCAGGTAAACTGGAGACTGGTTGTGTTACAGTGCAGGTAAACTGAAGACTGGTTGTGTTACAGTGCAGGTAAACTGAAGACTGGTTGTGTTACAGTGCAGGTAAACTGAAGACTGGTTGTGTTACAGTGCAGGTAAACTGGAGACTGGTTGTGTTACAGTGCAGGTAAACTGGTTGTGTTACAGTGCAGGTAAACTGAAGACTGGTTGTGTTACAGTGCAGGTAAACTGAAGACTGGTTGTGTTACAGTGCAGGTAAACTGGTTGTGTTACAGTGCAGGTAAACTGGAGACTGGTTGTGTTACAGTGCAGGTAAACTGGAGACTGGTTGTGTTACAGTGCAGGTAAACTGGAGACAGGTTGTGTTACAGTGCAGGTAAACTGGAGACTGGTTGTGTTACAGTGCAGGTAAACTGGAGACTGGTTGTGTTACAGTGCAGGTAAACTGGAGACTGGTTGTGTTACAGTGCAGGTAAACTGGAGACTGGTTGTGTTACAGTGCAGGTAAACTGGAGACTGGTTGTGTTACAGTGCAGGTAAACTGGAGACTGGTTGTGTTACAGTGCAGGTAAACTGGAGACTGGTTGTGTTACAGTGCAGGTAAACTGAAGACAGGTTGTGTTACAGTGCAGGTAAACTGAAGACTGGCTGTGTTACAGTGCAGGTAAACTGAAGACTGGTTGTGTTACAGTGCAGGTAAACTGAAGACTGGTTGTGTTACAGTGCAGGTAAACTGAAGACTGGTTGTGTTACAGTGCAGGTAAACTGGTTGTGTTACAGTGCAGGTAAACTGGAGACTGGTTGTGTTACAGTGCAGGTAAACTGGTTGTGTTACAGTGCAGGTAAACTGAAGACTGGTTGTGTTACAGTGCAGGTAAACTGAAGACTGGTTGTGTTACAGTGCAGGTAAACTGAAGACTGGTTGTGTTACAGTGCAGGTAAACTGGAGACTGGTTGTGTTACAGTGCAGGTAAACTGAAGACTGGTTGTGTTACAGTGCAGGTAAACTGAAGACTGGTTGTGTTACAGTGCAGGTAAACTGAAGACTGGTTGTGTTACAGTGCAGGTAAACTGAAGACTGGTTGTGTTACAGTGCAGGTAAACTGAAGACTGGTTGTGTTACAGTGCAGGTAAACTGAAGACTGGTTGTGTTACAGTGCAGGTAAACTGAAGACTGGTTGTGTTACAGTGCAGGTAAACTGAAGACTGGTTGTGTTACAGTGCAGGTAAACTGAAGACTGGTTGTGTTACAGTGCAGGTAAACTGAAGACTGGTTGTGTTACAGTGCAGGTAAACTGAAGACTGGTTTTGTTACAGTGCAGGTAAACTGGAGACTGGTTGTGTTACAGTGCAGGTAAACTGAAGACTGGTTTTGTTACAGTGCAGGTAAACTGGAGACTGTTTGTGTTACAGTGCAGGTAAACTGGAGACTGGTTGTGTTACAGTGCAGGTAAACTGGAGACTGGTTGTGTTACAGTGCAGGTAAACTGGAGACTGGTTGTGTTACAGTGCAGGTAAACTGGAGACTGGTTGTGTTACAGTGCAGGTAAACTGGAGACTGGTTGTGTTACAGTGCAGGTAAACTGAAGACAGGTTGTGTTACAGTGCAGGTAAACTGAAGACTGGCTGTGTTACAGTGCAGGTAAACTGAAGACTGGTTGTGTTACAGTGCAGGTAAACTGAAGACTGGTTGTGTTACAGTGCAGGTAAACTGAAGACTGGTTGTGTTACAGTGCAGGTAAACTGGTTGTGTTACAGTGCAGGTAAACTGGAGACTGGTTGTGTTACAGTGCAGGTAAACTGGTTGTGTTACAGTGCAGGTAAACTGAAGACTGGTTGTGTTACAGTGCAGGTAAACTGAAGACTGGTTGTGTTACAGTGCAGGTAAACTGAAGACTGGTTGTGTTACAGTGCAGGTAAACTGGAGACTGGTTGTGTTACAGTGCAGGTAAACTGAAGACTGGTTGTGTTACAGTGCAGGTAAACTGAAGACTGGTTGTGTTACAGTGCAGGTAAACTGAAGACTGGTTGTGTTACAGTGCAGGTAAACTGAAGACTGGTTGTGTTACAGTGCAGGTAAACTGAAGACTGGTTGTGTTACAGTGCAGGTAAACTGAAGACTGGTTGTGTTACAGTGCAGGTAAACTGAAGACTGGTTGTGTTACAGTGCAGGTAAACTGAAGACTGGTTGTGTTACAGTGCAGGTAAACTGAAGACTGGTTGTGTTACAGTGCAGGTAAACTGAAGACTGGTTGTGTTACAGTGCAGGTAAACTGGAGACTGGTTGTGTTACAGTGCAGGTAAACTGAAGACTGGTTGTGTTACAGTGCAGGTAAACTGAAGACTGGTTGTGTTACAGTGCAGGTAAACTGGAGACTGGTTGTGTTACAGTGCAGGTAAACTGGAGACTGGTTGTGTTACAGTGCAGGTAAACTGAAGACTGGTTGTGTTACAGTGCAGGTAAACTGAAGACTGGTTGTGTTACAGTGCAGGTAAACTGAAGACTGGTTGTGTTACAGTGCAGGTAAACTGAAGACTGGTTGTGTTACAGTGCAGGTAAACTGAAGACTGGTTGTGTTACAGTGCAGGTAAACTGAAGACTGGTTGTGTTACAGTGCAGGTAAACTGAAGACTGGTTGTGTTACAGTGCAGGTAAACTGGAGACTGGTTGTGTTACAGTGCAGGTAAACTGAAGACTGGTTGTGTTACAGTGCAGGTAAACTGAAGACTGGTTGTGTTACAGTGCAGGTAAACTGAAGACTGGTTGTGTTACAGTGCAGGTAAACTGAAGACTGGTTGTGTTACAGTGCAGGTAACCTGAAGACTGGTTGTGTTACAGTGCAGGTAAACTGAAGACTGGTTGTGTTACAGTGCAGGTAAACTGAAGACTGGTTGTGTTACAGTGCAGGTAAACTGAAGACTGGTTGTGTTACAGTGCAGGTAAACTGGAGACTGGTTGTGTTACAGTGCAGGTAAACTGAAGACTGGTTGTGTTACAGTGCAGGTAAACTGAAGACTGGTTGTGTTACAGTGCAGGTAAACTGGAGACTGGTTGTGTTACAGTGCAGGTAAACTGAAGACTGGTTGTGTTACAGTGCAGGTAAACTGAAGACTGGTTGTGTTACAGTGCAGGTAAACTGAAGACTGGTTGTGTTACAGTGCAGGTAAACTGAAGACTGGTTGTGTTACAGTGCAGGTAAACTGAAGACTGGTTGTGTTACAGTGCAGGTAAACTGAAGACTGGTTGTGTTACAGTGCAGGTAAACTGAAGACTGGTTGTGTTACAGTGCAGGTAAACTGAAGACTGGTTGTGTTACAGTGCAGGTAAACTGAAGACTGGTTGTGTTACAGTGCAGGTAAACTGAAGACTGGTTGTGTTACAGTGCAGGTAAACTGGAGACTGGTTGTGTTACAGTGCAGGTAAACTGAAGACTGGTTGTGTTACAGTGCAGGTAAACTGAAGACTGGTTGTGTTACAGTGCAGGTAAACTGGAGACTGGTTGTGTTACAGTGCAGGTAAACTGGAGACTGGTTGTGTTACAGTGCAGGTAAACTGAAGACTGGTTGTGTTACAGTGCAGGTAAACTGAAGACTGGTTGTGTTACAGTGCAGGTAAACTGAAGACTGGTTGTGTTACAGCGCAGGTAAACTGAAGACTGGTTGTGTTACAGCGCAGGTAAACTGAAGACTGGTTGTGTTACAGTGCAGGTAAACTGAAGACTGGTTGTGTTACAGTGCAGGTAAACTGAAGACTGGTTGTGTTACAGTGCAGGTAAACTGAAGACTGGTTGTGTTACAGTGCAGGTAAACTGAAGACTGGTTGTGTTACAGTGCAGGTAAACTGGAGACTGGTTGTGTTACAGTGCAGGTAAACTGAAGACTGGTTGTGTTACAGTGCAGGTAAACTGAAGACTGGTTGTGTTACAGTGCAGGTAAACTGGAGACTGGTTGTGTTACAGTGCAGGTAAACTGAAGACTGGTTGTGTTACAGTGCAGGTAAACTGGAGACTGGTTGTGTAAAAGGTAAAACAAAAGCATCAGTTTGGGTTACCCTTCATCCTGCCGATGTCGGCACGGCTTCTGAGAGACTGTGGTGAGCAGTTGTTCAAACAACACCGTTTTTAATATCATATATACTGTATATTATACACATGTTAAATATTACTGCCCACTACATACACACAATCAGACCTTCCAGGGGCCCTATTAGACCATTAGAAGAGTGAGATTGGAAGGTGGTGT